>NC_067223.1:8762500-8915001 GCF_019924925.1 Ctenopharyngodon idella | reverse complement strand
TCTGCCTTTCCCCATTACTTTTATTTTTGTTTGTTTATTTTATTTTTTATTTTTATTTTTTACTCTTCCTCCCCCTGTACTAGATGTATTTGTTTTCATTCTCTAAATAATGTGTCTGACATAATTAAAATGTAATAATTGTCAAGGCTGTTGAAATATGATGGACTAATATGTTAAAAACTAATATTATTCTGTATTGTATGTTATTTTGTTGTTCAAAATAAAAATATAAGTTAAAACAAAAACAATAACAACAACAACAAAAAACATACCTAACCAGCATATGCTGTTTTTTTTTTTTTTCCAACAGGGTGAACAGACTTGACCAAACCACTTACAGACAGCAGGGTTACATAACCATGGGTTACTGCACAAGTACACTACAGTCTACATGCTCGCTCTATGGCATTTAAATGCGGTGACCCTGAAGGTTACAAAAAGACAAAAAGTAGATATGATGTTAGCAAAAGCATAAAAGCTACCAAAGCATCTTACAGTCAGAGACTGGAAACGTACTACACTGCACATGACTCCAGGAAAATGTGGCAAGGCCTAGCACACATCACAGATTACAAAGGCCGGATATTTGCAAATAGCTCTGATTCTTTGCCTGATGAGCTCAACCTCTTCTATGCACACTTTGAAACCATGAACACAAAGCCCTGGAAAACACTGGAAGTGACTCCTGGGGGAATGGGCACAGGTTTACAGGTTTACAAGTCACTGAGTAAAGTGAACACTCGCTAGGCGGCAGGTCCAGATAACATCCCAGAATGCATGCTCAGACTATGTGTTTCAGAACTGACCAGCATGACCACTGACATCTTCTATTTTTCCATCACTATGGCTACAGTCCCCTTCTGATTCAATTCCACCACTATCATCCCTGTTCCAAAGAAAGCCACAGTCTCATGTCTTAATGACTTCAGACCAGTGCTGAGATTGAGAGAGTGGGCAGCTATGAGTTCCTTGGTTTCCACATCTGTGAGGACCTCCAGTGGACAGTGAACACAGTGAAACTGGTAAGGAAGGCCAACCAAAGAATACAGTTCCTTCGGAGACTAAGAAAGTTTGGCATGTCAGCACAAATACTCCATAACTTCTACAGATGCACTGTGGAGAATGTTCTAACTTGCTGCATTGCTGTGTAGTTTGGCAACAGCAAATGACAAAAAGGCACTACAGAGAGTGATAAAGCTGGCCCAGAGAATCATAGGTACAGATCTCCCCTCACTAAAGGACATCTACAAAGGATCTGCAAATGAGCTTGCAACATGATCAAGGACCCCACCCACCCATGACTTCTTCACCCCCATGAAGCAGTAAGCAGTACCGGAGCGGTGCGGCCAGAACATCCAGACTCCAGAACAGTTTATATCCTCAGGCCATTAGACTGATAAATAGTCATCACTCACTGCCACAGGAAAAAATAAGCCAGTTAAATGGCACTCTGCACTTTACTTTACCTGCTAGACTTTCATACATACACCTCATACTACATCAAACTGATAATTACTGAATCATGGAAAATTTAAACACTTGACTTTACACAGACACTTCATCACCACTTGACACTTTAATCAACATTGTCACTTTGTCACTTGCACTGCATCTTTATACTGTGAAGAAATTTTTATTGTCAATTGTTTTTCTATTTGCATACGAGTTCTCTTTTTTTTTTTTTCATTACACAGTCTTTTATTGTTATTTATTTTTATTTCTGGTTTGTACTTTACTGTATATTCTATATTTTTTGTTTTGTTTTGGTATTGTCTTGTTAAGTTTTATGTTTCTTCCCCTACCTCGTCTGTCTTGTCTCAGGCTAAACATGCATGAAAACACCTTTTACAAACCCGTTGCAAAAACAACAGGAACACAAGAGAGAGAACGTCCAAAACAAGGTCCTAGCGTCGCTTGTGACGCAGCGTAGAAGTCACTCTGCCTAGAGCGCTGTCCGTGACGCAGCGTTGAAGTCTCACCAAGTTCCCAGGTGAGAGCGTTGAGAATGCAGAGAGGGGCTGGAGCGATGCATCCAAGTCTCAATGGACACAAAGATAGCCAGGGCAGGGAGGAGAACAAAAAAGTCTGGCGGAATGAGAAAGAACTGTTCAAAACAAAAGAAACAAAACAGAACAGCACTTGGAGCCTAATAGACACAACATGGCAAGACTAGGCAAACAAGAAGAGAAGGTCACGAGCGAAGCGTTAGCTCAAACATACAACAACGGTCTGACAAAAGACTGAGCACAAGGGGATCTAAAATAGGGGAAAGCAGACGAGGGATAAGTGGCAACAGGTGAGACAGAACACAATTAAGGATGAGGATAACGAGTGGGAGGGGAAAACGCCACACTGACAGCAGAGCACATGGAGAGCTGTCAAAACAAAACTGATGAGCTTAAAGACAACAGGGCACGCAGACACAGAGACAAGACAACAAAACATGGCAAATCAGACCGAAGTCATGACACAGTTATTATAAAGTGTTACCCAAATAATTTGTAACAGGTAAGAAAGGTTATAGTTTACAGTTTAGAATGGGGGATGCAGAAAGCGTTATAAGTGACTTGTATACATATACAAATAATTTGTAACAGGAAAGAAAGGTCTACAAATGATATGTAACACATTTACAAGTGATGAATAGTTTACACTTTAGAAAAGGGGATGCAGAAAGCTTTGTAAATGATTTATTCATGCATTTACACATCATCTGTAACAGGTGTTGAACACTTTGTAGTGTGTACTGCAGTGTGAGTGCTGACTGCTGAGGGTATAGACAGCTGTCTTCTCTGACACACATGGAGTGTTTAACTCTGTGCACCTGATGTGAGCTTCAGTGGAAGGTAAAACCGGTTCAAGGTTGACTTCATCACTAGATCCCACACACTCCACAGCGAACACAAGCCTGTGCTGATGAGTGAAAGGATTTAATATAATCCACTAGAATCACCTGACTGTAAGGCATTTATAAATGTTTATCCACTTCAAAACAAATAAATTACTCTTCTTAAAAATAGTGCTTTAGCATATCTGCATGTTTGTGCTTTTAAACACAGACCAGCTTACAACTTCATCAATAAATCATATACTGATCATTTACTAATGGTTTGTTCAACATTTGTTCATGATTAACAATTGTTTATTGAGATAATGATAATAAAAGACTATTTATGACTTTTGTCATAAATACTTCAATTATTATAAGTGATAATGTATCAATTAATAACTTATAAACCATATACTAATGATCTGTTTGATTTATTTGATTAAGATAACTTACACATTTGTAAATTGTTAGCATAACACTTATTAATCATTTATGAACGTATATTGTCATGTTTTGTAAATGATTCGTTCATCATTAACTAATAACTTATAAGTGTCTCATAACTGAATTAATAAAACATTCATAAAATGTTAACATATCACTTATTAATCATTTATGAATGTATAGCCATGTTTTGTAAATTATTTGTTCATAATTAAATAATTTATAAATGACTTATAACTGAATTAATAAAACATTCATAAAATATTAGTATATCACTTATCAATCATTTATAAATGTATATTCATGTTTTGTAAATTATTTGTTAATCATTAACTAATAATTCATAAATGACTTATAACTGAAAGTTATTATAAAGTGTTACCCCGCCTTCACAACCAGTGATGACCGTATTTCCTTACACTGAGTTTGCCGGAAAGATAATTGCTTTTCCCCAAAATGGTGCAATGAATTGAACTTTAAGATCACCCATGACAACTTTGCGTTTAAATAATCTTTCCCTGCTGTCTTTCGAATGGGAATTGTTGGGTTATCTGGACTATGACATCATTGACATTTTTAATAATTACTCCTGAAGATTCCACCTTGTCATGAAAAAGGTAATCCCAAGGTGGCCGAACTATGTTGTAAGTTGTTATGTTTGTTCTGCTGAAACTGCGAAGTAAATATGTTGTAGGCTTAATTTGAAAGGTTTTAAAGTTCATGTGTTAAGCCGTTTATATTTCTGTTTAATTAACCTTTCCCTGCTGCATCATTTTTTTTATAGTAATAAAAATAATTTAGTTCAGTTAGAGAACAGACACTACAATTAAAATCTGAATGCGTCTGCTCAATTCAGCGTGAGCTGAACTAGAGTCGCAATACAGATCAGCAGCAAGAGTCAGATTTCATTTATCAGCATGTTGTATGCCGTGCTTATTCGCTTTGTAAATAAAGCTGTCTTTTGTATGTTTTGTTAATAAAAGTTCTGTTTAATATAAGCGAGTTTGTCATTGTACTGTTTTGTTGTTGTATTTTTTCATTAAAAATAATGAACACACCATTCAAGCAAATGCCGGCCCGATTTGCTGCTACTTCAAAAGCGAAAGTTAAATGCGCACAATGCACAGGCATGGAAAAGAGGGAAAAACTACAACAAAAAACTACTATATATATATATATATATATATATATATATATATATATATATATGTTGCCCCCTCATTTTAAGATGGGAGCCCCCAAAAATAAAATTCTGCTGCACGCAAAGATCTGAAGAGGACTCAAATGTGAAAATATCCATAGCGACTATGCATACATTTCAGAAAACCACTTACTATTTAAGAGAAGTACATGAAAGTTTATATAAATTTTCTATTGCTTGTGATGCTTTAGAAATATGAATAGTGGTCAAATCCAATAAATCATCGCTAAAACATGCCATGGACCAATTGGTAGCTGCATTTCTTTCACTTCTTAATATTTTTTTTATATATTTAACATAAGTTATTAATAAAATTATTGTTATTCTACTTCATTTTCCTGAACATATGTACACAGGGCATAACACAAATATCTTTCAGTTGTATATTATCATATGGGGGATAACCGGATCGGATTGGATTTCAGAGGTGCAGGTTCCAGATCCAGCTTGTTCTGACACAAATTAAGCCCTGGTTATGTAACAAATGTTACACAAAGACACTGATTTATAAGTCCCTAATCCAGCATAGAGGGGTTCCGTGAATGTGGAGGTGAATGTGTGTAAGTGTGTGTGTGTGTGTGTGTGTGTCAGAGATGCTGTAAAAGGACAGAGTTCCGGCTGACCAGTCCAGATACACTCCTACTCTATTAGAGGAGGGAGAAAAGACATGCATGACAGTTTCCTTATCATTGTGACAGACAGTAGATATGTAATTTGAGCAGTTCAAAGTCCAGGACTTATCATTAGATCCAAAATAACAGTCTTTACTTGCGCCTTTCCTGCTAATTCCTTTATATGTAACTGATATATAATCTTTAGTGCCACTCCATTCAACCTCCTAGTAACAACGTCCAGTCAGACTCTCTCTACACAGAACCTGATGCCAGTAATCAAATCTCTCTGGATGATCAGGATATGACTTCTCATTCTCCACATATATCACCTTTCTGTTCTTCTCAGACAAGATAAAATGAGGGTTTGCGGTGTTTGGATCCAGTGTGAGATAACAGGCATCTGACCAAATAAAGAGAGATGAAAGGAAATTCAAACTTAGGTAATAGCTCTGTTAAATATGTGTGGGAATAATAATTGTAACTGGACCTACGTTTTTGCAGTCCTGGTGTGATCCTAAAAGGTCCTCCATGGTCCAAACTAGAAGGAGAGACAAACATGTATACACTGTGTTATGCAGTATGCAACTGACATATAAATAGGATTTCAGTACAATAAACATTCAGAATTTAGTTTTTCAAAGAAAATGTTTGTTTTATTTTTTCATATCTTTTTAGATAATTGGTATCAATCTCAGATAGGTTTGTTAAATAGTTTGCCAGGTCTTCTTAGGTAAATGGAAAACCTATTTAAAAAGGTTTTTCCGTATGATTAACCAAGTCACAGTTCTCACAGTATGGGGAGGAAGAAAGATCTTTCTGAAGATGAAAAGCATGAAATGGTGCAATGTCTTGCTAAAGGCATGAAAACTAATATTTTGTGAAAACTGAATAGATATTGTAGGAGCCATATTTAGATACTTGCTCACTACTAACCTAAGAGATTGTTTAATTTATTTATTTTCTATTTCAAATATTATGATTTAAAGATGTAAAGAAATTTTATGTTGGTTTAATACTTGGACTAACCTGTTTATGTGAATTTACTTGCTCCTCCTGCTTGACACGTCACTACGGCGCGAAAGTGCAAGTGTTAATAGCCAGTTAGCATTGTTTGGTAGAAACAGGTTAGAGGGTGGAGAGCAACAGTTTCTTTAATCGCATTCTCACACCTGTAGTTCTGTCATGTATGTTTTGGTATTGTTTTCATGTTCATGTTTTCATGTCTTTTATTTTGTAGTTTTATTCTTGTTGCTTGTTTGTGCCATGTTTCCCTTGTTCCTCTTGTTCTCCCTTAGTCTATGTGTCATGTTGGTTATGGTCATGTGTTTCTGAGTTCTGTTCTGTCATTGGTTCTCTTGTTCCTTGTGTCACTTGCTCATTGGTTGTCTTAGTCATGTGTTCTCTAAGTTCTAGTATTTAAGCCATTGTCTTCCCCATGTTTCTTGGTCGTGTATGTCAATGTAACCCTGCTGTCGGTGAGTGTGATTGTCAAGTCTGTTCTTTGCCAAGTCAAGTCTGCTCAAGTCAAGTCTGCTCATCATCAAGCCTGTTTATGTTCAAGTCTAATGGTTGCTTTGTTTGTTTGCTCACTTTAATTCAATAAACTGCACTTGGGTTCATCAAGCTTGCCTTCAGTTTGGACTAATCGTTACAGAATACACGACCAAGAAACATGAACCCAGCAGTTTCTCTGCTTTTGTGTCTCCGCCAAGGTGACCGGGCTATAGAGAATTATGTAGAGGAGTTTTGTGGACTTTGTGATTTGGTGGGATGTAATGATATAGCCCTCAAAGACATTTTTCGTTTTGGGTTAAATGAACCAATTCGTTCCCAATTGCCTGGAGGGAAAATACACTGGTCCCTTGAGGATTATATTGATTATGCCCTCCTGCTCAGTGGTTCATCATTTACTGTGGGTCTTGCAGATGTGGAGCCCCGCAATCCTACAGCATCCACCATACACCAGAGTGTCTCCACACCCCATCTGTCATGTCAGGAGTTGTTCATGCCACGCCAGGGCCTGCTCACGCCATGCCTGCTCACGCCATGCCCGCCACGTCAGGACCTGTTTTCAACATGGCCTCCACACCAGAGACTTGTCCTAAGATGGCCGCTATACCAGAGTCTCCAGAGGGGACTCCAGCCCCTGACCAGCGTCCAGAGGGGACTCCAGCCCCTGACCAGCATCCAGAGGGGACTCCAGCCCCTGACCAGCGTCCAGAGGGGACTCCAGCCCCTGACCAGCATCCAGAGGGGACTCCAGCCCCTGACAAGCCCTCACCCGAGATGGCTGCCTCGACTGAGCCCTCAGCCGAGATGGCTGCCACGCTAGAGCCTTGTCACGCCACGGCTGCCACGCCAAAGCCTCGTCACGCCACGGCTGCCACTCCAGAGCCTCGTCACGCCACAGCAGAGCCTCGTCACGGCACGGCTGCCACGCCAGAGCCTCGTCACGCCACGGCTGCCACGCCAGAGCCTCGTCACGCCACGGCTGCCACGCCAGAGCCTCGTCACGCCACGGCTTCCATGCCAGAGCCTCGTCACGCCACACCTGCCATGCCAGAGCCTTGTCACACCAAGACAGCCACGCCAGAGCTCCCTCACATCAGGTCTGCCCAAGTTTCCCCTAAATATTTTTTTGGGGGGGGACTATGGGTACCAAGCTCCTGCGGATGCGGAGCTTGGACCACCACTGCACCATGGTCTAGGCCCACCATTGCTCCATGACTCAGGTCCTCCAGTGCACCGGGACCCCACGCTCCACGGCCCAGGTCCGCCCACGCTCCACGGCCCAGGCCCGCCATTGTCATGTCCTATCCTCCTGCACGGGCCTGGCCCACCATCCCTCCCCCAAGACTGCCTCTGCTCCACCACCCTCCTGGACTGTCTTGTTTTGGTTTTGTTGGGCGTCGGGAGCCGCCCTTAGAGGGGGGGATCTGTCACGTATGTTTTGGTATTGTTTTCATGTTCATGTCTTAATGTCTTTTATTTTGTAGTTTTATTCTTGTTGCTTGTTTGTGCCATGCTTCCCTTGTTCCTCTTGTTCTCCCTTAGTCTATGTGTCATGTTCTCATTGGTTGGTTATGGCCATGTGTTTCTGAGTTCTGTTCTGTCATTGGTTCTCTTGTTCCTTGTGTCACTTGCTCATTGGTTGTCTTAGACATGTGTTCTCTAAGTTCTAGTATTTAAGCCATTGTCTTCCCCATGTTTCTTGGTCGTGTATTGTCAATGTAACCCTGCTGTCGGTGAGTGTGATTGTCAAGTCTGTTCTTTGCCAAGTCAAGTCTGCTCAAGTCAAGTCTGCTTATCAAGTCTGCTCATCAAGTCTGTTTATGTTCAAGTCTAATGGTTGCTTTGTTTGTTTGCTCACTTTAATTCAATAAACTGCACTTGGGTTCATCAAGCTCGCCTTCAGATTGGACTAATCGTTACAAGTTCATATTTTTGGGATTTGATTTGTATTTTGTTTGAAAAGTGAACCGGAGATCGTGATTAATAAATAACGTTTTGTTACGATTGCATCTCTGTACGTGCTTTATGGACAGGACATGTGTATACGAAGATGCTCCTCCACTAACCTCAAGGGGCTAAAGAAAGTTTTTAAAGATTAGCCGTCACAGTTATTAAAGAAAATTATGGCCTGTATAAAATGTCTGATGAGGAGATTCAGACGGCCGCCGAGGCTGAAAAGCTTTTAAATTCACGCATTGCAACGCGTAGAGGCAAATTAGGAGTATGCACGAGGAAAATGAATGAAATTAAAGCTTTGCTCGTTGGAGGTGGAAGCATTGAACAGGTGGATGATTGCATGGCGTCATTATTATTTTTCATCCATGATTTTGAAAGTTTGCATAAAGCAGTGCAAGAGCTCTTAGCAGAAGAAGAAAAGGAAAATGATCATGTTGATTGGTATGAACCTAGAATGATGAATTTCGATTACTTTATTAAGGAAGTTGAAATGTGGAAGAAAGAACAGCAAAGTCTACAAACAATAGTCAAACCAAAAGACAGTATTTCTAACATTTCTAGTGAGTCTAAAAGGTCAACATCATCTAAGGCCTCTTCTGCAGCTAAAATAGCTGCCGCTGAGAAGGCTGCTTTGGAGGCAAGTGCTAAAATTCTACCAGATAAACAAGCTTTACAGATGGAAGAAGCAATTATAAAATCAAAGATTGAAAGGGCAGAACTGCAAATAGCTGCAGCAGATGCAAAGATCAAAGTGCTGAAAACTGATACTGAATCACAAGGTGATGTTATGAATGACTATTATGATGAGGCAGAAAAGGAAGGTAATGTTGAACCTACTTTTACTGACACATTGGCATTAGAATTTGCTCCTGTAACCACTGTACCCAAAACTCCACTCCAGAGAATTGTTAGCCACATGCAAACTAACTCTCGAGCAGCCCCAAGTTCATCAAGTCCACAGTTGGAGGCCAGTAACAGCTCGAACAAAGGCATAATCTTAATGGTTCAAATGCAAAAGGAAAGTAGCAAAATCTTTCTCTATTGCCCAAGAGGGAAGTACCAGTTTTTGATGTCTTTCATTCATGCTTTTAAATATTTGATTGAGGACAAGACAAGCAGCAGTCAGGATAGACTCTACTTTCTTGAACAGTTCACTTCTGGTCAAGCCAGTGACCTTGTTCGTAGCTGTCTGCACATGGAACCTCGCAGGTGGTATACTGAGGCTCAGCAACTTTTAAAGAAACATTTCTGCAATGAAATGAAGATTGCAAATGCTTACATAGAAAAGGCACTGAATTGGACAACCATTAAAGCTGATGATGGAAAAACTCTTCATGCCTATGCTCTATGCTTTAGGGAGTGTTGCAATGTCATGCAAGATCTAGAATACATGGATGAACTGGACGTTACATAAAACTTGAAATTGATTTTAACCAAACTCCCATACAAGCTCTGCAAAAGGTGGCAGACAGTAACTTTTGAACTCTTCCAAAGAACGAATACTCGCATCAGATTTAAAAATCTTGTAGAATTCCTGGAAACTCAGTCAGAGATTGTACTTCATCCAGTCTTTGGAGATATCAAAGATCCTACCCCTGTTAAAGGTACAGTTTCAAAATTTAAAACAACCAGCGTGAGGATACCTAAAAGGGACAGCAGCTTTATTACTACGGTGACACAAGCTGATGAGGAGATGAATATAGAGGAATATAAAGTGCAGCAGCAAGCAAACACCCATGATGTTGTTTCGGCCTTGTGTTGTTTTTGCCAAGGTAAACATGCACTAACTGACTGCATAAAATTAAAATCAGAGTCACAGGACAAAAAGGTTGAATATCTCAAAAAGAATGGTCACTGTTTTGGATGCTTGAAAAAAGGTCACATGAGCAAAGATTGCAATAAGAGAATGACTTGTCAGAGATGTCAACGAAAACATCCTACAATGCTCCACATTAACAATATAAAATCAAGGCTGCAGATTTTGCCAAACCCGAACCTCACAAAACTGAAAGAAATGCCAATCAATAGTGCGTTAGTATCAGCTGATAATGCAACAGGGGCCAGTAGAGAATGTGCACTAGCTATCGTGCCAGTTGAAGTTAAAGTTACCAAAGGCAGCAAGACCATAAAAACCTATGCCTGTCTTGACCCAGGCAGTTCGGCAACGTTCTGCACTGAGAACCTCATTAATCAATTGAATGCCAAAGGACGCAGAACCGAAATCCTTCTGCGAACAATGGGGCAGGAGAGACCTGTTAAGAGCTATGAGCTCACAGGACTTGAAGTAGGCAGTATAGATGGAAGTGCATACATCGATTTGCCTAAAGTATATACTCACCCTAAGATTCCTGTGTCAAAAGAGAACCTACTCACCCACCATGATCTTGAAAAATGGCCTTATTTGAAAGAAATCGAACTGAAAAGCATCAACGCTGACATTGAAATTTTGATTGGAATTAATGTTCCAATAGCCATGGAACTGTGGCAAATAGTGAACAGTCAGGGTAATGGACCGTATGCGGTCAAAACTGTGCTAGGATGGGTGGTAAACACCCACTCCCTTCTTGTTCCTCAATGGATGAAACTGGACTGCAAATCGCATCTCTGTGGAGAATCTCAAGGACCTGCTTATCAGGCAATATAATCATGACTTTCCTGAAAAGGATTTTGAAGAAAAAGAGAAATGTCAGTTGAAGACAAAATGTTCATGAACATAGCAACAACTTCAGCGGAACTCAAAGATGGACATTACCACTTACCTCTACCATTTCGTGATAAAGATGTAACCTTGCCTAACAACTATGAGGTGACAACACTGCGTACACTAAACCTCGCTAAGAGATTCAAGAAGGATTTCGCTTATGCAAATGAGTACAGAGCATTCATGGAGGATGTGTTGAGAAAAGGTGCAGAAATAGGTGCCGCAAGAACAACTTGAAAGGAGTGATGGTCATGTATGGTATATACCACATCATGGTGTGTACCATAATCAGAACGGGAAGCTTTGAGTCGTTTTTGACTATTCAGCTTCATACAAAGGCAATTCTCTTTTTGAAGCGATGTACTATCAGGTACGAGTTCAAAGTCATCATTGTGACTTTCTTCGATTCCCGTGGTGTCCACAAGGGGATGTTAACCAACCACTGGAAGTTTACAGAATGAATGTTCACCTCTTTGGTGCAATATCATCCCCAAGCATTACCAACTTTGCCTTAAAGCAAACAGGAACTGATCATTCTGAACGGTACAGCACACAAGTCGTTGACACAATTAATCATAGTTTCTACGTCGATGATTGTCTCAAGTCTGTGGCCTCCGTGAAAGAAGCAATCAAGCTCACTAAAGACCTCAGAGAAGTGTGCACCCTAGGGGGATTTACTTTGAGTAAATGGGTGAGCAACAGCTGTGAAGTCCTTGAGACTATTACAAAAAGGTACAGAGCCCCTCTTGTGAAACAGCTTGACTTGGACAGAGTAAAACCTCCTCTTGAGAGGGCACTCGGAATCCAATGGAATATCCAAAAGGATGTCTTTACCACAAGACAAACAATTCTTTCTATAGTCAATTCCATCTATGACCCACTCGGTTTCCTTTCCACCTTTGTTCTCAAAGCTAAGCAAATCCTGCAAAGCCATGAGAAGTGTGGATGGGATGAAATAATCCCAAACGAAATGAAAAGACCCTGGCTAAGATGGCTCACAGACTTAGACCAGCTGAGCAGACTTGAAGTGGACAGGTGCATGAAAGCTGAGAATTTTGGTGTTGTAAAGACTGCTCAACTGCATCACTGTTGTGATGCGAGCAAGTTAGGATATGGAACAGTAAGTTACATCAGACTTACAGACAGTATCAAAAATGTTCACGTCACCTTTGCACTGGGAAAAGCCAGAATAGTCCCACTGAAACGAATGACCATTCCGAGACTTGAGCTTGCAGCTGCAACACTTGCTGTGAAAGTGGACCGAATGCTGCAAAAGGAACTTCACATGGAACTGGAAGATTCTACTTTTTGGACAGACAGTACAGTAGGTACTGAAATAAATCCATAACCAAACAAAATGATTCCATACTTATGTTGCCAACAGAATTGCATTGATACATAACCTCTCGCAAGTACATCAGTGGAGGTATGTATGTTCTGGAGACAACCCAGCAGATGACGCCTCACGTGGACTACAAATAGAATCCCTCTTGAATTCCACCAGATGGTTGAATGGTCCTCACTTCTTGTCAAAAGAGGAATCTGAATGGCCTGAGGTTCCAGAAGATCTCAGTTACATCTCACCAAGCGATACAGAGGTGAAAAAAGAAATCATTATGAACTGCTTGAACCTGCAGAACAACGCAGCTACCAGAATAATTGAGTATTATTCTTTATGGAAGAAACTATTGAGAGCTACTGCATGGTGGCTAAAGCTCAAAAGACTCCTGATGCTTCGAAATCAGAAAGACAAAGCTCTTATTCTAGATTCCAATATTGAACAAAAAGGATTAACACCGGAAAACTTGGACAAAGCCGAGAAGTCGATCATTCGCTATGAACAACAGCACTACTTTTGACCTGGAGATTACACATTCGAGAGAAGGCAAACCTATCAAATCAGGTAGCTCCATATACAAACTAGATCCAATTTTGAGAATTGGAGGAAGACTAAGTAAAGCAGCTATGCCGGTGAGTCTGAAGAACCTAATGATTCTGCCAAAAGACTCGCACATATCCAAATCCATCAAAGGGTTGGACACTCAGGAAGAAATCACATGCTCTCACAATTAGGTCAGAGGTTCTGGTTGCCTTCTGCCAACTCTTCTGCTAGAAAGATAATAAAATCTTGTGTCTTTTGCAGACGAATGCAAGCTAAAGTTGGAGAACAGAAAATGGCTGACTTGCCAGAGGAACGTGTTGCTCCTGATCTACCACCTTTCTCACATGTAGGTATTGACTGTTTTGGACCTATAGAAGTCAAGAGGGGAGTGATATTCACCTGTCTGGCGAGCCGAGCCATTCATCTTGAAGTGGCAAGCACACTTGACACAGACTCTTGTATCAATGCTATTCAACGATTTTTATGTCGGAGAAGACCAGTACTGACCATCAGGACAGATTGAGGAACCAATTTTGTGGGTGCACAGAAAGAATTAGAGACCACATTGAACCAGATTGACCATCACAAAATTCAAGAAGCATTGCTGAGCAATCAAGTCAAGTGGATATTTAATCCACCATATGCACTCTGCCATAAAGCCCTGACTGGTGGAGGGCTGCAGTGATGGTTGACTTTCTACAACTTTCTCCCATCTCCCGACTGCATCTCTGGAGCTCAACCACAGTGATCTTTGGGTTCTTCTTTACCTCTCTCACCAAGGCTCTTCTCCCCCGATAGCTCAGTTTGGCCGGGCGGCCAGCTCTAGGAAGGGTTCCGGTCATCCCAAACATCTTCCATTTAAGGATTATGGAGGCCACTGTGCTCTTAGGAACCTTAAGTGGAGCAGAATTTTTTTTGTAACCTTGGCCAGATCTGTGCCTTGCCACAATTCTGTCTCTGAGCTCTTCAGGCAGTTCCTTTGACCTCATGATTCTCATTTGCTCTGACATGCACTGTGAGCTGTAAGGTCTTATATAGACAGGTGTGTAGCTTTCCTAATCAAGAACCATCTCAAGGATGATCAGAAGAAATGGACAGCACCTGAGTTAAATATATGAGTGTCACAGCAAAGGGTCTGAATACTTAGGACCATGTGTTATATTTGAGTTTTTCTTTTTTAATAAATCTGCAAAAATGTCAACAATTCTGTGTTTTTCTCTCAATATGGGGTGCTGTGTGTACATTAATGAGGAAAAAAAATGAACTTAAATGATTTTAGCAAATGGCTGCAATATAACAAAGAGTGAAAAATTGAAGGGGGTCTGAATACTTTCCGTACCCACTGTACATTCAATGCCTGCACATACATGGACTTCTCATTTTTTGCACCACATGTACACCCATTGGATTCTCTATGTCTCCCTCCCTCCCTATTTTATTTATTTTTTTAAGTTGGGCAGAGAGAGGGGGCAGGCTTGGGTCGCCGTGAACGCATTTACGCCATATGTCGGCACACTAACCACTAGGCTATCAGCGCTGACAACTTTGGAGGGATTCATAGGAATTGTTAAAAAAAAAAAAAAAAGATATATATTGTCATATATTGACATTGTTGAATAGTATGAATAGAATGCAAGTAATGCTATGTTATTGATTTGATAAATACAATATGAATTGACATTTGGTTTGATGTATGTCAAGATTGTATCTAATTATGTGTGTTCTGGCTCCATTGAATGTTTGTTGTTTGGTAATTGTTCTGCAAGTGTTAATAGCCAGTTAGAATTGTTTGGCAGAAACAGGTTAGAGGGTGGAAAGCTACACTACACTAACCCTAAGGGGCTAAAGAAAGTTTTTAAAGATTAGCCATCACAGATATTATATGTTCAACATACTTAAGTATCTCCAGTCTGCATGTGGGGTCCTTCAGTTTCTCAGAGAGCACCTTCACTCCTGAGTCTCCTGGGTGATTGTAGCTCAGATCCCGCTCACTCAGGTGTGAGGGGTTTGAACTCAGAGCTGAAGGCAGATAACGACAGACTTCCGCTGTCACCATACAGCCTGATAATCTAAAAAGAAACAGATATCAGACTTGACATTGGGACCTCTTTTGAATTGTAAATTGTAAAACAAGGAAACTTTCATCTGGGAATATGCCTTGGTTTTACTAAGACCAAGGATCAGTGCCACAAATTTCCCTCTGCAGTTAGAACTAATTTCTTTAAACTATGTAATTCAAACTTGAAGACTAAATAGGTCTAAGATTTTGTCAGTGATTTTGTCATGGATCCTTCAGTTTCCTTTCATTTGTCACTCCAATGCAGCATCAGTAACTGATGCAGTGTGAACTCCGTCCAGAAGTGACAATGCCTGAAGCCTGGAATGATGATGCCTCGGCATGGGCCAAACAGAGGGGCTTATTTGAAAAAGTGCTCTTTTGCACCTTTCTGATTAATACTTCTATCAAGTCTTCTACAGCCGCTACTTCTCATTGGGAAAAATGATGACAGGCATTCTAGACCTTGACTGATACTTGACCTACGAAGTTTAAATAGGTCACTGAAGGGCCTTAGTTTTTGAATGTTTATTCAGAACCAAATTCTGTCTCAAATCCATCAGGGATGGTTTGTTGAAATATATTTAAAGGATGCACGTTCTAAATTGTTCCCCAGCACAGGCCTTGCATCAGTTTCACCCCTTGCACATTTACCAAATGTGTTTACTGTCACCCCAGCTGGAGAAGTAAAACCTCCATGCATGGCCACTTGTTGGACTCCATCAGGTGTGGATGACACTCCTGAATGCCAGAGCTCCCTCTACTAGGCAGCTCTCTTTGAGTCTTTTGAGTCTTCAAGTGCTCTGAGCAGGCTGAGGATCTGGAGCAGTGCTCAATGCAAACAGTCCTGCATTTTTTCCCCCCAAGACCCTTTGGATGCTGGTCTATACCCGTGTATTATTTAGATTTACCTTGCTGCTATAGCAGTGTTTCACATAAAGATTCCTCTTCAGAAAGCATCTCCTAGTGTCTAGTCTTTATAAATAAGCACATAGACTCCCTCGCTTTGACTTACACTCCTGCATGGGTATAAACCTCTCACTTGTGCTTAAGGCTCACTTGTGCTTTCCGGTCCTCTCTTTGAACCACTGGAAAATATATAGAGGCTATATAGAGGTTACTTATTAAATAAATCTCTACCTAACAGATACTCTTATAGTGTGTGAGTTTAGGAAACAAAATGCTGCATACACTGCACATTTCTTGCTGAGGCTTCTGTGGCATCTGCCAGTGAATTGTTGTGATGGAATACAGGCATTGTCAGTCCTGTAAGGAATTCCCAGAGTTTCAGCTTCTAATGCAGCCTCCCCTGCCTTTATTTAGGGAACCATGGTCACATTCATAACTCAGAAATTGAAAATTTTGGTCTTTGAAACCTTATTATCTTTGTATAACTTCCATTGCTCATTAACCAATGACAAAAGAAAAGAAAAGAAAAGAAAAGAAAAGAAAAGAAAAGAAAAGAAAAGAAAAAAAGAATAAAAATGTAGGAATGCTTTCTTCTATTCTAAAAACAACTAAAGACAGTGCTGTCCTCTGTGTGTTTATAAATATTTGCATTGATATTTTATTTAAATATTTTTTAATTTTAATTTGGTTTTTGCCATCATAGCCTTACATAACCTTTCTTAGTGTCACATTACCTACACGTTTATTCTAAAATTGTGGGAGAGGTTGGGCTGATATTTGGGGGTTGCTCAAGTGAATGCCAACTTTTCAGAGATACACAGTTGTGTCCTAGAGATGGTGCACTCCGACTTGTCCTGGTTTTACAGAGAAAAAAAAAATAAAAATTTATATATATATATATATATATATATATTAAAACATTTTATATATATAAAAAAACATTTTTGTTCTTAAACTCTAACAAAAATACAAAAGACATATCCTGAAAACTCAGATGATCTCTTGAAAAACTGTGACAAGAGGTGAATTATAATATTATAAAGTATAATAAAATTATAAAATTATAATAAAAATTAAGAATAATGATAAAATGAAAAGATATATACATTGTATAGTAGAAACAATGGGCTTAAAAGGAATAGATATATGTACAGATGTGATACTAAACCTAAAGGCTTCTGCATCAAAATATGGTGGTCATGACATTATCACATGCGCCCCTTTGAAAGCCACACTATGCGAGCACAAGATATGAACAGACATAATCTGAATTAAAAATTTCAAAAGTAATTTCATTCATATAATCTAACTGTAAAGATCCCTCCTAGTGACCCCTGGGGGTAGCTAGTGACTCTTCTTTTACTTCTTTTTCTTATTTTGTTATCCTCGGTTGATAGATTTCAATTCAGGTGTTTCTTGTTTAGTCTGTATATTGCCCTGAGTTTCTTCGTGTCTTGCCTTCTAAATGCCTTGTGATTTACTACCTTGTTTATTTGGTAAGTCTAAGCCTAACCTTTGTTCCTTCAGTTTCTTTTTAGATTGCTGTGCAGCTAATACTGTAAATCAGCGGTTCTCAAAGTGGGGGAAATAATCTTATTTTCCAGACTGTAAGTCACTTTTTTTTTTAATCATGAAACATGCTGTGATTTATTCCAAAGTGACATATATAATGCATTTAACATCAAATAATCTAAATGTTGACTTTTAAAAGTAAGCATGTCAATTATTTGATGTGTTTTGGTTCATATTAGTGGCATGTGCCAGAAAGATGTTTAAATAGACAGATGGCAGAAAGCACATCCTGTTGTTTTCTTTATTTTTCAAAGGCATGACATTTTGTATGATAGTTTTTGCCATCATAGCCTTACATATCCTTTCTTAGTGTCACATTACCTACATGTTTATACTTACATTGTGGGAGAGGTTGGGCTGATATTTGGGGGTTGCTCAAGTGAATGCCAACTTTTCAGAGATACACAGCTGTGTCCTGGAGATGGTGCACTACGACTTGTCCTGGTTTTACTAAAAAAAAAAAAAAAAATTGTTCACATGTCTTAACCTCTATCAAAAATACAAAAGACATATCCTGAAAAGTCAGATGATCTCTTGAAAAACTGTGACAAGAGGTGAATTATAATTCACCTCTTGTTATAAATATTATAAAGTATAATAAAAGAATAAGAATAAGATATCTTATATAGTAATATCATTAAGAATAATGATAACATGAAAATATATATACATTGTATAGTAGAAACAATAGGCTTACAAGGAATAGATATATGTACAGATGTAATACTAAACCTAAAGGCTTCTGCATCAAAATATGGTGGTCATGGCATTATCACAAGCACCCCTTTAAAAGCCACACTATGTGAGCACAAGATATGAACAGACATTATCTGAATTAAAAATTTCAAAAATAATTTCATTCATATAATCCTTATATCCTTATATAATTTCATTCTATAAGATCCTTCCTAGTGGCCACTGGGGGTAGCTAGTGATGGCTGATGGATTTCAATTAATGTGTTCCTGTGTCTGTATATTGCCCTGAGTTTCTTTGTGTCTTGCCTTCTAAATGTCTTGTGATTTGCCACCTAGTTTTTTGGTAAGTCCAGACTGTAAGTCACTTTTTTTTTTTTATTATCATGAAACATGCTGTGATTTATTCCAAAGTGACATATATAATGCATTTAACATCAAATAATCTAAATGTTGACTTTTAAAAGAAAGCATGTCAATTATTTGATGTGTTTTGGTTCATAATAGTGGCATGTGCCAGAATGATGTTCATGTAGACAGAGATGGCAGAAAGCACATCCTGTTGTTTTCTTTATTTTTCAAAGGCATGGACCACACCCACGAGGAGGCCATACCTCTCGTGGAATGCGCTCTCACACCCAAGGGGCATTGAAGGCCAAAGGAGGAGTAAGCAAGTGCTATAGCGTCAACTATCCATCTGGAAAGCCTGGGCTTCGTGACCAGAAGACCTTTTGTGCGGCCACCGAAGCAGACAAAAAGCTGTTCCGCCTGTCGAAAGGAGGCGGAACGGTCAATGTAAGACCTCAGGGCTCTTACAGGACAGAGTAGGTTCAACTCCTGTTCATCCTGAGAAGGAGGAAGAGCGGAGAGAACTACCATCTGCGCCCTAAAGGAGGTAGATAGGACTTTCGGGACATATCCATGTCTCGGTTTCAGGACAACTTTGAAGTCGTTAGGCCCGAACTCAAGACACGAGGGGCTCACAGAGAGCGCCTGTAAGTCTCCCACATGCTTAACTGATGCTAAAGCTAGCAGCAAGGCAGTTTTCAGCAACAAGGGTCGTAGGTTGTCAGTCTGGATTGGCTCAAAGGGAGGGCCTTTAAGGCCTCTAAGAACCACAGAAAGATCCCAGGTAGGAAGGAGGAGGGGGATTCAACCTCCTGGATCCCTTAAGGAAGCGAACAACAAGGTTGTTTCTCCCTATCAACTGCCCTGCTATAGGAGCGTGAGAAGCTGCTATAGCTGCAAAATACACTTTAAGGGTAGAGGGAGTACGGCCTCTATCCATTAAGTCTTGAAGGAAGGACAATATCTGGGATATGTCACAAGTCAATGGGTCCTCGCCCCAGGCTGTACACCAGGTGGCAAAGATGGCCCATTTCAGGGAGTAGAGACGTCTCGTAGACGGAGCTCTGGCCTGAGAGATAGTGTTTAAGACATTCTCGGGGAGGCTTGCAGGCTCCCATTGAGAAACCACACATGAAGGTCCCACAGCTCGGGTCTGGGGTGCCATATTGTCCTTCTCGCTTGGGAGCGGAGGTCCCGTCTCAGAGGGATTGACCATGGCTCCAGGGGTGATAGCCGAGATAGCTCAGAGAACCATGGTTGGGTCCTCCAAAGAAAAGCCACCAGGAGGACTTTGTTAGCACCTTCCCTGACTCGTCTGTTTACTTGGGGAATCAGCGCGATCGGGGGAAAAGCATAAAGGAGGAGGCTGGGCCAGTCGTGGGCCAGCGCGTCCCTGGCTTTTGAGAAATATATTGGGCAGTGATGATTGTCAGAGGCAAAGAGGTCGACCTCTGCCTTCCCTAAGACGCCCCAAATTCTCTGGACTGAGCGGGGGTGGAGTGACCATTCCTCTTAGGAAAGGTTGCTCCAGGACAACATGTCTGCCCCTATGTTCAGCACGCCCTGTATGTGTGCTGCTCTCAACGAGAGCAGGTTGCACTGGGCCCACTCTAAGATGGTTTTCTCTAGAGTGAAGAGGGGCTTTGAAAAGAGGCCGCCCTGGTGATTTATGAAGGACACCACCGTCATGCTGTCTGACCTGACCAAGACGTGCTGTCCCACCAGGAGAGAAAGGAAAACCTGGAGAGCTCGATATACCACCATCATAGGTTGTGGCACTAAGTCGCTGTGAGGGACTGTGGTGCACACATGGAGTGGAAGAGGAATTCTGCACTCTTCCTTTTTTTTTTTTTTTTTGAGTATGTTTGTGTTTTATTTTGTCCGCTACCACAGCGGTTATACACTTGGGCGCTAGAACTGGCCCTTTGTGTGCAATAAACACATTTTCCCAGCACCCGGAATTGAACGGGGCGACTGGGAACACATACGAGGCTGTTTGGGTCAGTGAATGCGGCTTGCGGGGCGGGGCCAACAAGCAAAGCGCACAGTGATACAGCATTTGATAAACACCAGAGAAATCTGCTTTCTCAGAATTAATATATTCCACGAGTCTCACCTGAGTCAGGGGAGAGCGTCATGTCATATTCAGCTGAGCGCTGTCAGCATTGAGCTTGTTCTAGCACTCTTGTAGTGAGAGCACACTCCCTCAATTAATGTGGCTTGCGGGGCGGGGCCGCAAGTGAAGCACTCAAAGGTTCGTTATTTAATAACAAACACTAGAGAGATACGCTCTTTCAGTGGTAATATATACCACAAGTCTCACCTGAATCAGGGGAGAGCGTCATGTCATATTCAGCTGAGAACTGTCAGCATTAAGCTCGTTTTCCTGCTCTTGTAGTGAGAGCACACACCCTCAGTGAACACGGCTCGCGGGTGCGTGGCCGGCAAACGACACGCTCAGAGATCGGGCATTTTACAACAAATGCTGGAGAAATGCTGGAGTGAATATATACCATGAGTCTCAACTGAATCAGGGGAGAGCATCATTTCATATTCAGTTGAGCACTGTCAGCATTTAGATTGTTCTAGCACTCTTGTAGTAAGAACAAACTCCCTCAATGAACGCGGCTTGCAGGGGGAGCCGGCGAGCGAAGCGCTCAGAAGTTCGGCATCTAATAACAAACACCAGAGAAATATGCTTTATATCAGAGTTAATATATTCCAAGAGTCTCACCTGAGTCAGGGGAGAGCTTCTCGTCATATACAGCTGAGCGCTGTCAGTATTCCTATATCGTTGTAGCGCTCTCATCGTGAGAGCACACGCCCTCAATGAACGGGGGTGTGGCCGGCAAACGACACGCTCAGAGACTGGGCATATTACAACAAATGCTGGAGAAATACGCTCTTTTAGAGTGAATAAGTATTCCAAGAGTCTCACCTGAGTCAGGGGAGAGCGTCATGTCATATTCAGCTGAGCGCTGTCAGCATTGAGCTCGCTCTCACGTCTTTTTCAATGAACGCGGCTTACGGGGTGTGGCCGGCAAGCAACACGCTCAGAGATTCAGCATTTTGCAACAAACATCAAAAAAAGCGGTCTTTTAGGGAGAATATATATCATGAGTCTCGCCTGAGTCAGGGAAGAACGTCATGTCATATTCAGCTGAGTACAGTAGTGAAAACACAGTGAACGCGGCTTCTGCGTGGGACTTCCCTAGACGTCGCACACACTCACTGTGTCTGTCATCAGCGTGCAGAGAGGTTCTGCACATGCCACAGCCGTGGTGCAAAATTTGCAACAACGTTGCAGAAATTTGCTCTTTAGAAAGCTTTTATATTTATAATGCAACTTCGTTGCAAAAGGATACACCGAAGTGCACTTGCTCGATGCTGCAGGCGGCTCGGGGGCGAAGCGCTGACCAGACTGCTTGGGAGCGGTGTGGGAACAGGGCTGCTTGAGAACGGCGAGCTGATCTGGCTGCTGTGAAGCGGCGGGTTGATCAGCGCTGCACGAGAGCGGCGATCTGGCAGACCTGTGAGAAAGCAGCAGGCTACTCGTAGGCGGCGGCTGCTAGAGAGCGGCGAGCAGAATAGAGAGTGGCGAGCAGGGAGAGGCGAGCTGACCAAACTGCTGCAGAGCGGCGAGCTGATCAGCTGTGAATTCCAGCTGCTTGCAGGTGAAGGCGGCTTCAAGTCTTGTAGATCAAGCGAAGAGATGATATCTGCATCGCTGAAGGAGAATGATTCGATTTGCCATGGTGAGACGGCCGCTTATATAGCCTGAGACCCCGCCACTTTTGGCGGGCTCGCTCACCATTGGCTCGCGCATTCCGTGCTGTCATTGGTTTGTTGTCTTTAACTTCACAAACCAATGGCCGTGCAGTTCACACTGCGTGATTGTATAAAGGCTTCAGAATCAGAGAAAAAGGAGTTTTCCCCGAAGCGTGCGAAGTGCGAATGATCTAAAAACACAGACAAGTAAGCTGGAGTTCAGCGATCTTCATTTGAGATTTTCTACTTAAATTAAAATGTCACTCAGTCGGTCGATATATTGCGCTGCTCGTTTTCTGACTAAATCTGCGACCAAATTGTAGGCTGATATCCAGCAGTGGTTCTTAAACTGACGTACTCGAACAAAATGCTGAGTTTTGCCGTTCGTTTTATTCTACTCCACCTTAAAATAACATTAAAACTGGGCATGTATTTCTAGCAGGTAAAATCCATTAAATACTCGATATTCAGTCAAATTACCTCATCTTTCGCAGTCAAAACTGACTGCATCCACACCAGCAAATCACACTACATTAGTGCTGTTCTCGAAAATATGCCTTTGTAAAAGTGGGGATTTAGCACTTACTAGCATGAAGAGTAAATATAGACACAGACTGCATAGAGGTTTAAGATTAAAACTCTCTTCGATACAAAAAACATGCCCTTCTGTGAGTTATTGTTTTTAATGTTGATCATATTATACCAACAAGAATGCAATGTTTCCCGAATATCCACACGATTTCAAATGCGACATTGTTTTTTTTACAACAGTTCAACAAACAAAAGGGTAATATTAGGCTAAGTGATGTATTTTAAACAGTATTGTCAGTATTTTTGCTCTATATTGCAATGAAAAGGCAGAATGCCCACCACACACTGGTGGAGAGGAGACGTAATGAAGTAATGAAGCCAATCAGTATATGGGGATGATTAGGGGGCCATGATGGGCAAATGTGGCCAGGATGTTGGGGATACACCCTTACTCTTTTCGAAGGACATCCTGGGATTTTTAACGACCACAGAGAGTCAGGACCTCGGTTTAACGTCTCATCCGAAGGATGGTGCTTTTTGACAGTATAGTGTTCCCATCACTATACTATACTATATAGTGTTCCCATCACTATACTGGGGTGTTATGACCAACACAGACCACAGTGTGAGCACCCCCTGCTGGCCTCACTAACATCTCTTCCAGCAGCAACCTAGTTTTTCCCAGAAGGTCTCCCATCCAGGTACTAGCTCCAGGTACTAGCATCCAGGCTTAGCCCTGCTTAGCTTCAGTGGGCAACCAGGGCTACAGGGTGATACGGTTGCTGGCTAATGCTGTTACCTGTAGTTTGACTAAAAGTAATGACTAAAACTTGACAAAAATGCGATGACTTTTTGTTGACTAAAACTAGACTAAAATATGAAAGACAAAAATGACTAAAATGTGACTAAGACTAAAGAGCATTTTCGTCTGAAGATAAAGACTAAGACTAAATCAAAAATGGCTGCCAAAATTAACACTAGTTTTGGCTCATGTTAGTGGCGTGTGCCAGAAAGATGTTCAAGTAGACAGAGACGGCAGAAAGCACACCCTGTTGTTTTCTTTATGTTTCAAAGGCATGACTTTTTGTAGTCATTTTGAATGTACACAAATAAAACAAGACATTTTACAATTTCGAATGATGTCCTACTCTTATCTGTATGACTATAAATGACAGAGTATTAAGTTGTTTCTGCTGCTGAAGAAAAAATCCAAGTGATGGCGCTGGCGCCTTGCACGCTCACACAACAAAGTATCAGTTCTGGCATTGCGAACTTGACATCGAAATAAAACACAAAATAAAACACAGTTAACCAAACATATAACAAGTTATTCTACTTAATTTAATTTGTCTGTTGTACAATATGAATGCTGTGCTGGTCAGTCATCACCACGTTACTTTAAAAAAGTAATTAGTTATAGTTACTAGTTATATATTTCTCATGTCTGTGAGGCAAGCAGCCTATACGCTGAGTTTCGGTTCATTTAGCCTATAAGACGCGCTCCAGTTCACGTGCAAGTGATGGCGCCGGTGTTCTGAAATATTCGGTGTCTGAGATTTTCGGTGACACTGGGCAGAGCTTACATGAATATTCACGAGTTTCCTATTTTGTGTTAAAGCGCCAATGAAAATTTTAGTGCACTGTCCTTGGATCACAGAACTGTTTTCGGTAACGTGATTGTGTTTCTGCGTCGAATGAGGTTAAGATTCTTTTTTATTAATAACTGTTTATGTATGCTCAATAGTTTGTAGGTAACATGTGTCGTGAGATATAATTTAGTAGTGATTACAGCCACTGGTGGTCTTTCGTTAGGAAATGAGCCAACAGCCATATGAATAGAAATGTAATGAGACAGTGATATTAGCTACCCTGCAGCACTTTCACAAGGTTTTAGTTCAATTCTACAAGCTTTCCACAACAATTAAAATGTTAAAATTGAATTACAAGTGGTCAAATTGATCAAAACTAAAGTTACTAATGCAGGTTTTATTTACAAATATTTATATGGAGAAGACCTAATTGTCAAAAGTATGAGGAATATTATTGTTATGTGGGTAATCAGACATACAGGTGCTGGTCATATAATTAGAATATCGTGAAAAAGTTCATTTTTTTATTGTAAATTATTTTAAAAAATGAAACTTTCATATATTCTAGATTCCCTACATGTAAAGTAAAACATTTCAAAAGTTTTTTTTTTTTTTAATTTGTTGATTAGAGCGTACAGCTAATGAAAGTCCAAAATCCAGTATCTCAAAATATTAGAATATTTACATTTGAGTTTCATTAAATGACAATCCCTACAGTATAAATTCCAGGTATCTTTTGTTCTTTGAAACCACACTAATGGGGAAGACTGCTGACTTGGCAATGGTCCAGGAGACAATCATTGACACCCTCCACAAAGAGAGTAAGTCACAGAAGGTCATTACTGAATGGGGTGGCTGTTTACAGAGTGATGTATCAAAGCATATTAAATGCAAAGTTGACTGGAAGGAAGAAATTGGGTAGGCAAAGGTGCACAAGCAACAGGGATGACCGCAAGCTTGAGAATACTGTCAAGTAAAGCCGATTCAAACACTTGGGAGAGCTTCACATTGAGTAGAATGAAGCCGGAGTCAGCGCATCAAGAGTCACCACACTCAGACATCTTCAGGAAAAGGACTACCAAGCCACTTCTGAACCAGAGACAACGTCAGAAGCATCTTACCTGGGCTAAGGAGAAAAAGAACTGGACAGTGAACAGTGGTCGAAAGTCCTCTTTTCAGATAAAAGTAAATTTTGCATTTCATGTTGAAATCATGGTCCCAGAGTCTGAAGGAAGACTGGAGAGGCACAGAATCCAAGCTGCTTGAAGTCTAGTGTGAAGTTTCTGAAGTCAATAATGATTTGGGGGGGGGGGGGGGGGGGGGGGGGGGGGGGGGGGGGGGCGTGACGTCTGCTGGTGTTGGTCCATTGTGTTTTATCAAGTGCAAAGTCAATGCAGCCATCTTCCAGGAGATTTTGGAGCACTTTATGCTTCTATCTGCTGACAAGCTTTATGGAGATGCTGATTTCCTTTTCCAGCAGGACTTTAGACGTCAAAAACCACTTCCAAGTGGTTTGCTGACCATGATATTACTGTGCTTTATTGGCCAGCCAATATGCCTGACCTGAATCTATGGGATATTTTCAAGAGAAAGATGAGAAACAGTCGATCCAACAATATACAGATGATCTGAAGGCTCAATAGTGCCTCAGCAGTGCCACAGGCTGATCACTTCCATTCCACACTTCACTGATGCAGTAATTTGTGCTAGGAGCAAGTCATTTGCTGTAATATGTCCTGCCGATCAAGTATTGAGTGCACAAAAGAACATACTTTAAAGAACTTTAACTTTTCTGTTTTGCAAATCCATGTTTTGATTGATCTTAGGAAATATTCTAATATTTTTGAAATACTGGATTTTGGACTTTCATGAGCTGTACGCTCTAATCATCAAAATTTAAAAAAAAAACTTTTGAAATGTTTTACTTTACATGTAGGGAATCTAGAATATATGAAAGTTTCATTTTAAAAAATAATTTATAATAAAAAAATTAACTTTTTGATGATATTCTAATTATATGACCAGCACCTGTATATACACACTGCTGTGATTGTTCTGTCATTTCTTAATTGCTTGCTCAGTTGGTAAATAATTTCAAAGGGACTTTATTAAATTGGTCTGATCATGTGATACCAGTGATACCAGCCTTTGCTACTTACACATTCAATCTAAAATATATAATAAAATGACATTACAACAAACCTGTATTATTAAAATTTTTAATACACTGTGAAAAAGTGAAAAAATAAAGTGTCTGCTCTGTCTGGTGTACAGGGATATTTATTGGCAAAAGTCATCATCTTTGGGAACGAACAAAGGTTATATTAGCTATAGACATTATATTAGTTATTACATGCATAATTCATCATGGCCTATTTGGATAATCATTAAACTATATTTAAAGTACATTAACATGTTTTCATGCATGTGCGCAATTTTGGAAACATATAACACTAGAAATTCAAGTCTACCCAGATTAGAAGTGCTTCTACAAACTAGGAAAGTTTACTACTGCCTTCAGCACAGGAGTTTACAATTAATATTATTATGCTACCATACATTTCGGCAAACTTTTAAAACTATATGCATTAAAGTTGACAAATAAAAATAACAAACACGTTATGTAACACGTTTATTTCAAGCGAATGAGGAAAATAAAGTGGGTTTAATTCAAGCAGCTTTAAAAGTTTTTAGAATTATAGAATAATCTGGCATTTTTCTGAAGGCACTCGTCTGCACTTGAGATGTTGAATGCTCTGCTGATTATTAAGCATGTTAATTACACAAATAAAATGTTTAGCGTACATTTATTGAACAGTGATTTATTAGCCTATATGTAGTTATTTATTGTAAACTTTATTATTAAGTGAAGTAAACATTTTGCTGAAATATCCACAAGATATAGGCTAAGAGCGCATGATTTATCCGTCGATCTGATGCGTGTGAAAGTTGTGTTCGTTTCTATAGCAACAGTAGAATCCGGGTGCAGTGTTTCAGAATCAATCATTGTAAAAAGAACTCTTATGTCGAGATGACGAGAAAATTAAGTTGTGATCATGGGAAAACAACTTTTGTTATCTCGAGATCATGAGAAAATTAAGTCGTGATCACGAGAAAACAACTTTCGTTATCTCGAGATCACGAGAAAACAGCTTGTTCCCTTTCGATACTTCACTCGTACTGCGTATGGGGAAAGGTCTCCTTTTTCCCCGTTACTGAAGCTTTTTTCAATAACGCAGTGTAACTGCATCGTCACTCATGGAAAGTTGTTGAACCAATGACGGCGCGGCATAGCTGTGCGGCCTATGGCGACAAAGCGTGCGAAGAAGCCCGCCAAAAGAGGCGGGGCTTACGGCTATATAAGCAGGCATTTCGCCATAGGATTTCAGTTCTCTCTCCTTCAGCGACGACAACGCATCTCCTTGCTGATCTCCGAGCTGAAGCCTTCACCGCTCTGAAGAAGCTCTCGCCGCCGTCGAAGAGGCTCCCGCAGCGGACTGAGCTGAGCTCACTGGACGAAGACAGCGCCGGCGCCCTCGCAGACTGCCGCCTCGAGCACCGCTCTCGAGCCGCCTGCTTCCCGCTTCCGGCCGCCTCTCAGCGCGTCTCCTGCCGCCATCCGGCACGACTATTAGAGCTTTTTCCCGCGGTTTTTCGCCGCTCTAAAAGAGCTTTTTCTCGCGGCTCTCGCCGCTCTAAAAGAGCTTTCAGCGGCCCTCGCTGCTCTATAAGAGCCCCTCAAACGCCGTTTTCACGGCGGCGCCGTTGCTGCAAATGCCGCGCCACTCTTGTGGCACATGCAGAGCCCCTCTGCATGACGACGATGGGCACGGTTAGTGCGCCGGCTGCCTGGGCAAGTCCCACGCAGAGGCCGCGCTCACCGGGACCTCATGCTCTCACTGCGAGAGCATGAGTCTAGCCTCTCTGCGCTCGCGGATCGCTTTCTTCACTGAAAGCGGTCCCGCCGCTCGCTTCCTCCCGCGAGCCGGCTAGGAAGAGACAGCGGGGCAGAGTGGATCAGCGCGACACTTCCTGCCCAAGCGCTCCAGCTCTGCTTCTGCTTCCAGCCGCCCCAGGCCTGCGCCGGCTCAGCAGAGCAAGACTGCCCCCTCTACCTCTCAGGCAGCACCTCCCAAGGAACAGCGCCAGCGCCCATGCCCCGCAAAGCGCTCCTCCTTCCCGAGACGTCAGGGACCCCGGCCTAAGATTTCGCTGGACCCGATGCCTCCTAAGTCTTCCTGATCTGCCAGGAAGGAAGAGGATGGGGCTAAGTCTCGCCGAGGCCGGACCACCCCAAAAGCTCCTTCGTTCAGTCTCCCCTCCGCCCCATTTAGTTCCGGGCATGGGAGATATGTTCAGTGTTGCGCTAACTGGGCCCACAAATGTTGTGTCCATGCAAAACGCTGTTCTCATGGCGAAGACTATACATTTTTTACCTCCTCAAAGAAGGAGCAAACTTCCTCTTCCACTCTTTCCGGTGTACGGGCCCCCGACCGGCGGTCCGTCATCCGATGCCATACAACCCCTTGTCACGCGGGCCGAGGCCTGGCAAGCCATTCCCGGGGTGTCAAGTTGGGTCCTGGGAACCATAAGTCGGGGCTACTCGCTTCAGTTCGCCCGAAGGCCCCCGCGCTTCAGCGGGCTGCTTCAGACTTCAGTAAACACGGACAACGCTCATGTCCTCCGAGCCGAAGTCATGACTCTACCTGAAAGATGCTTACTTTCACATCCAGATAGCCCCTGGTCACAGGCGATTCTTGAGATTCGCATTCGAGGGCGTGGCTTACCAATATACAGTCCTTCCCTTCGGGCTGTCCCTAGCTCCTCGCACTTTTACCAAGTGCATGAACGCGGCGCTTTCCCCACTGAGACAGATGGGAATCCGTGTTCTGAATTATCTCGACGACTGGCTCATTCTGGCCCAGTCAAGAGCCGAGCTAGAACTCCACAGATCCGTGCTCCTCAGCCACTTGGAGTGCCTAGGACTCAGGGTCAACTTTGCCAAGAGCTCGCTGCTTCCCAGCCAACACATCATGTTCCTGGGTGCAGTTTTCGACTCAGTCCGTATGACGGCGGTAGTCTCGCCAGAGCGCGCCCTGGCCATTCAGCAGCTCGCGGCTTCAGTCAGAAACAGAGCCTACCTCCCTTTGTAGTTCTTCCAGAGGATGCTAGGGCTGATGGCTTCCGCCTTCCCGGTTCTGCAGCTCGGCCTTCTCCGGATGCGGCCTCTGCAATACTGGTTGTTTCGGGTCCATCCTCACGCCTGGTGGCACGGCCGCCTGCGTCTCAGGGTCAATCAGGCCTGTTTGACAGCTCTGAAACCCTGGACGAACCCTGTATGGTTCAGTCTTGGAGTACCCCTACAGGCGGTGTCCAGAAGGACAGTGCTCTCAACAGATGCGTCCAACATCGGTTGGGGCGCTCTTTGCGAGGGCAGACCGGCCTTCGGCTCGTGGTCTCGCGAGGAAAGCCATCTGCATATCAACTGCCTCGAGATGCTGGCAGTGTTCTGAGCCCTTCAGGCGTTTCAGGCATACCTGATGGGACGCCACGTCCTAGTCCAGTCGGACAGCATGACAGTGGTGTCATATATAAATCACCAGGGCGGCCTTTCATCCAGCCGCTTATGCGCACTGGCGAAACGTCTTCTGGAGTGGGCATTTCCGAGGTTACAGTCGCTCAAAGTGACTCACATACCCGGGAGAACAAACTTGGGAGCAGATATGCTATCTCGGAGCAACATCCCCTCAGACGAGTGGATGCTCCACCCCCAGACGGTTCTCACGATCTGGGAGTTCTTCGGGAGGGCAGAGATAGACCTCTTCGCCTCAGAAGACAACTCTCACTGCCCAATTTATTTCTCGAAGGAGGAAGATGCTCTGGCCCACGACTGGCCCTGCACCCTCCTTTACGCTTTTCCCCCGATCGCTCTGATCCCTCAGGTTATCAGACGAGTCAAGGAAGACAAGACAAGGAGTCCTCCTAGTGGCCCCGCTCTGGAGGAGCCAAATCTGGTCCTCAGAGCTGTTCAGGCTTTCCACGGAAGCCCCGTGGCCGATCCCCCTGAGACAGGACCTCCTTTCTCAGGCGAACAGGACGATCTGGCATCCCCAGCCAGAACTCTGGGCTCTGCACCTCTGGTCCCTCGATGGGAGCCTCCAAACCTCCCAGGGGACGTGCTAAATACCATCTCTCAGGTGAGACCCCTGTCCACGAGACGCCTCTATGCCCAGAAATGGTCGGTCTTTGTTGACTGGTGCTCTGCACGCAGCATAGACCCTGTGGAGTGTGACGTATCACCGATACTGTCGTTCCTCCAGGAGCGTTTAGATATGGGTCGCACCAGCTATGGCAGCTATGCCGCGCCGTCATTGGTTCAACAACTTTCCATGAGTGAACCAATGACGATGCAGTTACACTGCGTTATTGAAAAAGGCTTCAGTAACGGGGAAAAAGGAGACCTTTCCCCATACGCAGTACTCGTTCCGTATCTCAGGGAACCGAGGTTACGTTAGTAACCGAGTACGTTATCTCGAGATCAAAATAAGTTGTGATCACGAGAAAACCAGATAGAAAAAATAATAATAATCCATGGCCGTTTAGGGCTTCCGTACTACGGAAGCCGTACAGATAGGAAGTATAAGGCCCATAAAATTGGTACAGTAAAAGATGTTTATCAAGCCAAGCCAATAATTTATCAGCCTTTGAAAATGCCAGAGAAACAGCGCTTTTCATCTCTGTTATGGGAACAACGCGTTATGGAAGCATCACGTTGTTCAAGATAGAACATAAACACCTCAATAAGTAGCTGACTAATGAATAACTGGATTCAACCTTGTAATTAAAATGCAAGTTTGTGTAATAGGTGAAATTAATGTCACACAACAGGCAACGGTATTTCCCAGTTCTTCAGCAGTTTTAATGACGCATATGAGCAGTTCCGTGGATATAATGATCAATAGAGTATTATTAATAGTTTTAAACACTGAATACGTATTTAGTATTATGTATTATGATTGTATTATGTATTATGATTCCTTCGTTTGTGTTTTTTTAGGTGGGTTGTTTTTAAACGTGTGACAGGTTGTTGCATTCCAAAGAGATAATTTCATACATTTAAAAGTGTAATGCCACAAAAGTGTTATGCCCACACTTGCAGACAAGCGATATGCATATTTATTTATTGGTTAAAACACTTGATCACACAAATAATATTTCATATGAATCAGACTTAGTTTTTGATTGTAAAAGTAACTTACAGCATCCAAAATAAATAAAAAATATGTATTTTTCAGCATTGCAAGGTTTTTATTTGCATTATCCACTCACAAAACCCCAACTATCTCTGCAATGATGCTGAGGCTCATACTGTTACATCACTCAGGGGCAATTCTAGGATTTCAATATTAGGGGGACTCAGCCCCCAATGAGGGTATGATAAAAAAAGAATAATTTCATATATTGTTTGTATACTTGGGTAGGCATGAACAATACAGTAGTTCTACACCACCTATCAAGTCAATCCCAAAATATATTAAATAAATTTCTAATCATTTTAAAGAACCAGCTAATATTCATTAATATTCACTAAGAATATAGACAAACTTAATATTACTGTAATTGTCTAGATTGCCAATTCGTGGGTCAAATATTTTTTTAAAATATTTTTTCAACACATGTAATGTTTTAAACATTATTATTTTTAACTTTACATTTGTGCAGAAAAAAATAATTTAAAGAACATCATTCATTCATGAAGATAACATGGAAAATGCACCATTCTTTAGTGGATGATTTCTGTCACCTGGTGGAAAACAAAAACACTTTAAGCATGAAAATGACATGAAATTACCACTATAACCAGTAGATTAGCTCATTTTCCATTTCCACTCCCTTTGGGTGGAAATTTAAGGGGACTAAAGCACTCCTAAAATTGGCCTTGTGACGCCCCTGACATCACTGATGGTCATTTGGACTCATATTTGATATTATACTTATACATGATATAATGTTTGTCACTTCAGTTGTACTTTAAAATGTGTAAAGTCTAACGTGATTGGTTGTAGCGAGAATGTGCTATGATTGTTCAGCGCAATGTGGACGTTATCTGATTTGAGTAAATGATGGATGGAGTCCATTTATTTGTGGATTTGTCTGCACGTCTAGACGCTAGAAGTGTTCCAAAATCCACAAATGTGTGCAGAGATCTACAAATGCACAAGACACAATTTACAAATGTGTGTAGCGATTCACAAATACACAAGAAGCCATCCACAAATGCACAGAAAGCAATATTTTTTTTTAAATTTGCAAATCTCATTTTACTATTTTTTTGTGACACTTTATAATCTATTTACATTTGTTTATGAGTATCAATCTATTTATTTGGAATAATGCAACAATTCTAAACCCACTCTTAATGATATGTACCGAGGTCCAATTTCAGTGAGGTTTACTCATAAACAAGCACATAGTTAACGACATACAGGTTACAGAAAACATGTATAAACATTTTATTCTTTTATATCATGTTACTCTCAAATCATGCTTAATAACTTATTCTTATTATTCAGCCTGGTCTCATTGTTAATACGTAGGTATTAATACGTAACTTTCAAAGACACAAAACGTACATTTTTGTACGTTTAGAAAGGTGCTAAAACGTACAATATTGACGTAATTATGGCACTAAAACGTAAAAATACTTACGTTTTTACAGCGAAAAAAACGTAAAATATTTACGAATCTTATCATGTCTTAAAGATATATGTATAATTTCCATTTTATCGTTTTGTAGATAAATGTAAGATCCCTAAACCCCATCCCGAACCTAAACCTACCCATTTTATACAGAATGTTAAAAGAATAAAACATAATGGGCAGAAATGTGTAGGAAAATGACAATTTTAGTAAAAATATAACATTAAAACGATATTTTGAGCCACTAATCCTACACCTATCCCTAAACATACCCATAACCATTTCTTTAAACTACCTACTAATATAAATAAAAGAGTGACAGACAAACAAGCGTAATCACAATAATTTATTTTTTTTGCGAAAATGTCAAAAGTGGTACCAAAAGTAGTTCAAATGATGATGAGTTCCAGTCACAGTCCTCTCTGGCGGTAATAGTTTTTTATAGGGTACAGAGCAGAATTTAACTTATTAATCCATGAAAATATGATGAATCCGGCTTCTCTCCGTGAAGGCGCGACACTCATTTCAGATGTCAATCCACTGAAACACGGCATGTCGCAATCTGTGACGAAGCAGGTGAGAACCAATGAGCGTTCGATATCAGTGCCGTAAACCATGTCGTAACGCTTCTCGAGGGTGGCGCCACTTTCAATTTGAATCATAACGAGCGCGAGCTTTGACTGTGATGGTCGCTGTTGCTGAGCATGAAGATGAAGATCGGTGGATAAAGGGCTGAATTTGGATCTGTTCCTTACAAACATATGGATTCTAAAGATTGGGAGTACAGTGAACAAATAAAATTGATGTGATTTGTGAATTTATGTTGTGTTTTGGTGTATCTTATGGTTGTATTGTCAGTCACTGCATAGGAGAAAACGTCTTCTGTGTCGCACAGCAAACACACTAAATATTACAAAATGGTTAAACAATTACAGAAAATTTATTCATAAGGTTTTAAATTGTAGTCTTGTTTAACATTATGCAATCCTCCGAAACGAGCAGCACAAGTCACGAACAGAAATGTTATTTCATATTAAGTAGATGAGTAAACTGCTTTCAATAAATTCGACTAAAAACAAAATTAAATCCTTAAAGCCACGATTTTAATATTAATACATGGGAATTCATATACATTTACACTTTACGTTACATGATTTACGTTTTTATTGCTGTTAATACGTAAGTACTTTTACGTTTTAGTCTTCTAAATACGTCAATGTTGTACGTTTTTGTGTGTATGAAAACGTAAGTAAATGTACGTGTGGTAGAACCACAATTTACGTAAAAATACACACGTATTCTCATGAGATCACGTTGCAGCATTATTATTATTATTTTTTTTTACATTGTTCTTTTATGTCTCCAAGAAAACCAACAAACTGTTTAAAATGATACAACTCTGGTTAAAAATAAAACATTTGATAAATTTATCCAGATCTATCAGTTTTGCTTAAAACCTCAAACCCCACACATATTCTCAAGGTGAAGCCAAACCTACATCATTTAGTGTATTATTTGTCTGTACTGAACAGTACCAGAGGAGGGAGGGAAAAAAATGTTTGTCAAGATACAACAGGTCCATTCTATGAGTTTTTAGGGAGCAAACATTTTAGTTCATTTTTGACCATGGGACAGTCTGGGGAGCAGATTTAGACTATATTGAGTAACTTCATCTTTGAAGCTCTTCCATAGTTTTTATATTCATGCATGAATTTGATTCACCTTATGTCTCTTTGTACATCTGGTTACAGATTCTCAAGCTAAATATTGTCTCCACAGTTAAATCACCAACTGCATAATTATACTCACGCAGGTTCAGAGGCCACAGAACTTTTGTTGATTTATTAATCTTGATAGACTCAAAGTTGGGTTCTGGAGAAGCAGTGTCCACCACCTCTCTCTCTGTAGAGAGACTCATTGTGGAAGCAGTGCAGAGTCAGCTATTAGGTCTGCAAAAACAGTTATAAATTAGGTAAAAATTATCATCCACACAAAAAGATCTAAACCCAGCATATACACAGACTGATCTACTTCCCCCTCTGAATCAGTAATTTTTGTAATTACTCCATCTTAAAGGTTGATTTGGAAAAGTAATTTTATCAGTAAGTGTCATAAATAGCAGCAAAGGCAGAGTGAATGGTCGAGCCCAAGTGCAGCTGATTTAATAAATAACAAAACACTAAGTAGACAGCCAAGCAATGGCCAATATAAACAAAGAACAAACTAAAGGACTAGAGTAAACTACATATCCAAAACTTATAAAACTGAATACAGAGAAAGCATTACTTGACAAAATATCAGTGTTACTTACCACTACTGCTTAAAATAAAATGTGTCTGTGCATGTCTATATAAATATGAAACACACACGTGGCTCTTTAAGATTTATGAATTTCAACTGAATAGCAAACTTCCATCAAAAAGAATAATGGTTATAAGTGATAAAGTAAAAAAAAGAAAGGAGCTAAGCATGTAATATGGTAATACAATAATTTATACAGAACCTATCTAATATAGCCAGTTTCAGTTTACACAATTTGAATTTAAATTCAAACCATGTTAAAGGAATGGTTGCCAAAAATGAGTATAAAGTATAAGGTTATAACCCCCCACCCCCTCGCCTGCCAGCCTTCAAAAACATAACATGAAAAACATCGACAACACAGCTAACTGTGATACTCATTTGTAATTCTGTTCTGTGCAGTCCGAAGTTTTAAATTACTGTATGGAGTAAGATTGATTTTTTTAAAGAAAGTGACAGATAAACATTCTTGCGATGTCACACTTAATTTATGTTGTGGAAGATTCTGGAAAGCAAGAAAAATAGCAGGTAAGGTAATATACAGTATGGCCCAGATGCAGAAGTTACATGCAAAAAGTGCGGTGGAAAAAGGGGCCTTTGTGACTTTCATGCTCAGGACACATAACTTCATAGTTCATTCCTGTATGGGACACTCTGTCAAGCTTGTCTGAGTGGCGCTTAGTGAATTTGGGTCAATTGCACAATGAAAAAACAAAAATCTAAATTATTAGACCTTAAGTCTACATTGTTTCCACTCTTGCTCTCTCTTTTTCTTTTTTAGTCAAACTGGTAGTACAACAAGAGTGGCACTTTCTCCACCCCCCACCACAACAGGTATTTCGACCAAACATTAAAAAAATCTCATTCTGTTGAATTGTGCCATTTCACTCATTAATTTAAGCAAACTGTCTGTCTCACACTACTATTCCTGCTTTAAAACAAGTCTAAAAAATTAAAGAATACAGAATATAACAAAATTATAAAGCAGGAAACAATTTACCATTTCAGTCTATCAATTTATCAAAGTCTACCATCCTAGCAAATCAATCAAGCAGATGAAGTCTATACATCTTTCGTTAAGCTGAAGCATATCCATTTAAATTGTCTAACCGATCTTATGTCAAATAGCTTAATAAATGTACTTACCATGAAAAACTCTAGCTTGTGAATCTTGACTTTTCAGCCTCTTTCGTTTTTGCTAGCCTTACCTGTTTTACCTGTTTTACCTGATTTATTCAGACACATGGGAGGGATCTTAAGAAGCTGGAGGGATGTGAAGTGTGAGGGCAAGGCGTTGTCCTATGCTATTTCTTTGAGATCTTCTCTCCAGATGCGTTTTATTGCTTTATTGCTTGATCTCAGCTTTTCTTTTAGCAGGAAAATCAAGTCTTACAGTTGAAAAGAAAGATGCTAAAGTTAGAGTAGATATCAAATGATTCTCAGTCAAAGGGCCACGGAAAGGAAAATTGGCTGCTGTGTTGGATTCAAAAGAGTGTCCAAATGTTGTTAGCACTTAAAAGGTACAAGTTGGAGGGAGAGGTAAGAAGCAAAGACCTACACTAAATATAAAAACAGAGTGTAGCAGGCCAAGCCTCCAGGTAAAACAGCACACTCTAGTGTTTACACTGGATTTGCTTTTGTTGTGATGGCAACGGAAGAAGCACAGGACGAAAAGTGGACACATGGGAGCCAGTCGGAAAATATTTACCCCAACTTGATAGCACTTTCTACTTTGATTGAAAAGAAAGATGCTAAAGTTAGAGTAGATATCAACTGATTTTCAGTCAGGAGGGCAAGGAAATGAAACATGGTTACAAAGGATGCAACATAGTGTCCACATGTTGCTCAAAGTTGTTAGCACTTAAAAGTTGAAGGGAGGGATATAAGGGTGCAGCCATATTAGGTCCACTGAAAAATGAAATTCCATAGAAAAGAGGTTGAGTTTTGCCTGTAGCTTACTTCCTCATTAAAACTACCCCAAAGAGAAGCACTTATGAACACAGGACCAATCAATGCTCCCATTTGAAGTAATCTTAATGTGTTGAACTCTGTGTTTAATTGACCATTGCATGGAGAACGCAGTGTTGAGTTCCAGAAGTCTCCTGAAGCACTGATCACTTGAAACTACCCCAACAAATAGCACTTACCAAATACAACAGACGAGTCAGTGCCATTGTGAGGGTACCGATAGTGACATTAGAAGCAGCTGAAAATCTTGTCCAGTGTATAGCCTGAAACTCGGTAGGATGGGACGAGTCAGAGATGTTGCCTGTATTTTGGAAGAGCTGGTCTGAGCCATGTGGTTTACCAGCACCCAATATAAGGGTGTCCATGCTCCCTTGGCTATGCCATGGTCGTTGACACTCTGCTTTTCTGTGAAGCCAATCAAGTTTTGATTGCCGTGTTAACATCTTTGGAACGACTCAGCATTTTTCAGCATGGGTGGACTTTTTACACATTTAAAGCACTTCATGCAAATGCAACAATTATGAGCTTTTTTCCCTAAATTTAGTTCAGAGTCATTTTAAAAGGAAAGACTTACACAAAATACAAAAACAGGAAAAGGCAGACCAAACCTCTAGATTTAAAACAGCACCCTCTAGTGTTTACACTGGGTATGCTGCAACACCAACATGACTGAGCTAAAGAGAAGCACTTATTCTTACATTAGGAATGATTCATTTGTAGTCATCCGAAGGGGCTCTTTGAATGTAAGGGATCTGAGAAAAAAAAAGTGGACACAGAGGAGACAGTCAGCAAATATTTACCCCAACTTGATAGCACTTTCTACTTTGATTGAGAAGAAAGATGCTGAAGTTAGAGTAGATATCAAATGATTCTCAGTCAGGAGGGCAAGGAAATGAAACATGGCTACAAAGGATGCAACATAGTGTCCACATGTTGCTCAAAGTTGTTAGCGCTTAAAAGTTGAAGGGAGGGATATAAGGGTGCAGCCATATTAGGTCCACTGAAAAATGAAATTCCATAGAAAAGAGGTTGAGTTTTGCCTGTAGCTTAATTCTTCATTAAAACTACCCCAAAGAGAAGCACTTATGAACACAGGACCAATCAATGCTCCCATTTGAAGTAATCTTAATGTGTTGAACTCTGTGTTTAATTGACCATTGCATGGAGAATGCAGTGTTGAGTTCCAGAAGTCTCCTGAAGCACTGATCACTTGAAACTACCCCAACAAATAGCACTTACCAAATACAACAGACGAGTCAGTGCCATTGTGAGGGTACCGATAGTGACAGTAGAAGCAGCTGAAAATCTTGTCCAGTGTATAGCCTGAAACTCGGTAGGATGGGACGAGTCAGAGATGTTGCCTGTATTTAGGAAGAGCTGGTCTGAGCCATGTGGTTTACCAGCACCCAATATAAGGGTGTCCATGCTCCCTTGGCTATGCCATGGTCGTTGACACTCTGCTTTTCTGTGAAGCCAATCAAGTTTTGATTGCCGTGTTAACATCTTTGGAACGACTCAGCATTTTTCAGCATGGGTGGACTTTTTACACATTTAAAGCACTTCATGCAAATGCAACAATTATGAGCTTTTTTCCCTAAATTTAGTTCAGAGTCATTTTAAAAGGAAAGACCTACACAAAATACAAAAACAGGAAAAGACAGACCAAAACTCTAGGTTTAAAACAGCACCCTCTAGTGTTTACACTGGGTATGCTGCAACACCAACATGACTGAGCTAAAGAGAAGCACTTATTCTTACATTAGGAATGCTTCATTTGTAGTCATCTAAAGGGGCACTTTGAATGTAAGGGATCTGAGAAAAAAAAAGTGGACACAGAGGAGACAGTCAGCAAATATTTACCCCAACTTGATAGCACTTTCTACTTTGATTGAGAAGAAAGATGCTGAAGTTAGAGTAGATATCAAATGATTCTCAGTCAAAGGGGCAATGAAAGGAAATTTGGCTGCTGAGTTGGATTCAAAAGAGTGTCCAAATGTTGTTAGCACTTAAAAGGTACAAGTTGGAGGGAGAGGTAAGAAGCAAAGACCTACACTAAATACAAAAAGAGAGAGTGGCAGGCCAAGCCTCCAGGTAAAACAGCACCCTCTAGTGTTTACACTGGATTTGCTTTTGTTGTGATGGCAAAGGAAGAAGCACAGGACGAAAAGTGGACACATGGGAGCCAGTCGGAAAATATTTACCGGTGCCCATCCTGTTTTTGGAGATCCAACTTCCTGCAAAGTCCAGCTCCAACCCTGATCGAACACAACTGAACCAGCTAATTAAGATCTACAGGAGCACTTGATAATTACAGACAGGTGTGTTTGATCTGAACTCCGCAGGTAGGTAGACAGGATTTGGCACCCTTGACCTACATGTTTTTCTTGATATTGTGTGACTACTACTCATTTAGGGTCATGAACATATCTGCAAAGTTTCAACATTATGTGGAATATGGGTATACGGAATTTCTATTACAATTGTGACCCATAAATTTTATGGTTAAAGGCAGGCGCACAGCCCCAAAATAATAATAATATTAATAACAAAAAAATTGTCAGTTTTTCAGCTATCCTATGAGGGTATTTATATTTATGCATTTGGCAGACGCTTTTATTCAAAGCCGTTCATGCTGCGTTGAATGTGTACGAATTTATTAGCTCATGCATGTCAGTTTTGCTGGGAATCAAACCCATGAACTTGCCATTGCTAGTGCCATACTCTAACATAATCATACCCAGAATTGTACAAATGTACAACATAATACAAGGGTTGAAACAACGATAAAAGATAAGCTCAGATATAAACTATGAGATCTTTCAGCAAGACAACATTCCAAAAGAGTTTCAGCATCATGCTAGAGTTAAATAATTTCACCACACCATCTTTTCCTGTGACAGACTTCTCTACAGACAATAACACAGTCCTCAGAAAGACAATGATAGCTTCTTCTCTCATCTCACATTAGAACAGAAAGCTGGGGAAGGCCCCACTGGGGAGAGGCTCTTCTAGTGGCATAAACAAAGCCTTAGCACTCAACAAACACACACACATATACAGCGGATCAAAGAGAACTGTGTTAAAACCTCTCCCAGCGCAGCCACACAAACAAGTTCTAGACAAGAAGGTAAAACACTTCAGAACTGACCCTGGCTTATGGGAGAACAAGGGTATACAGTATGCATATGAGTTCAGATGTTAGGGAGAATTTATTAATGCTGACCAATTACATACCAAACTTGATAGAACCCTAAGCTGCAGCTAAAAAAAAAAAAAAAAATCTAAAATACAGAACTGTACAATAAAAAAATAAATAAATAAATAAATGTGGATGCCATCTGTGAAGTTTGACCCTGAAGCACACCATGACCATTACAGTTTTAAACAATAATCTTGTCTCTCATAAAGCCATAGTAACAGGCTGTCGAGGAGATACTGTTGGATAGACATATTGATATTCTTCATTTGCCCCAAAATAATATCCACCTCATACCCATTCTAATAAAGATGCATAAAGATATTATAATGGAGTGTGAATTTGCATCTTTGTCAATCTGCTGCAATCTCTGCCTGTCAGTTGTTTTTTTTTCGGAAAGAGAGACAGAAATCTGACAGCCTTATTTTCTCTGTCTTAATTATGATTTACAGCCTATCCATCTCCACGCCATTCCAAACCATCACAATCGCTGCTCATTTACACCCCATGCAAAATGACTGCCTGCGAAACATTCTGCCAATGTTTCCACGAAATTTGTAAAGCAGTCAGGGGAGTTATTCATTGCAGCCCTCGGGAACTAGTGTGATTGTCAAGAACGGATGTAATGTTGTTAAATTGTGGTGAGCACATTTTCCACTCAATCTGGGATTATAAAATTAAATGAAAACTATAGACTTTACAGGTCGACTGAATGCAAATGTCCTTCATTCACAAAATACTACGCTGATTATAATGGCACTTTCTCTTTTCACTAATTTATTTACAGTAGAAACAAAATAAATAGTGCAAAAATGCACACATTTTGTGTGGGGCGGGGATAGAAACAAATTTTAATAGTCTTTCTCACATTAAAAAAGCCAACCTCTTCTATCATAAACATGAACAAATCATCCTCTCCAAGTCAAAGAGGCAGAGAGGGATCATATGGATAAAAATGAAAGCTTAACAAGTAAACAAACCGCTTCATAAATTACACATCTGAACATTTAAACTTCGGGGGCGCCCTCCCCCTCTCCCAGAGTTATTGATTTTTGCCTCTCTGGTCCTGTTTTCCAAGACTAACAGACTCTTCTGGAGATCTTTTGGGTAAACAGGAGTCTGGAGCGGGCGGCTTTGCTCCTCTGTTGACAGCGAGGGGGGAGGTTATCTGAAGGTTGATTGGGAACAACAAACTTGCAGAGAGGCTCTTAAACTAAGCAGCAACTCACAGATATTTCTCAGTTCTCACCTGCTATTCAATCAGACAGTCTCAAAGCTGTAAAATGTATGTTAAAGGTGTTGCGTTTGCCTAAGGTTTGTCTTACACCTTTCACATTTACATGATGTGATGCACTGAGGCTTCAGCACAGACCATTTTGTAATCAAGACTTTAGATTTTTTTCTTTCTCACCTTTTTGGCACACCCCTTGTGTTTAAACTTTCAAGAAATCACCAGGACCAGTAGAAGGTCTGTAGAAAAAAGGTCTGAGGGGTTGTGTGGTGATTCAGTCTACAAACTGAAGGTCAGAGCCAAGCATCCCGAGACTGAGTTAATGCATTGTTAATTTAGTGTCACACAATCTTCCCAAGTGGTTTATACACACATACACACCCTCTCAAATGGACCCCCTGACCCTTAACCCCTCTGCTCCATTTTCTCTATGATCAATAGTAGTGTGGGTCGAACAAATAAGCCCATCCATCCATCCATCCATCCATCCCTTCAGTGTGTTGTTTTCCATCTCTCCCTGGAGATTGTGTGGAATTCTGTTGACTTTTGCATCTCTCTGGAGGACTGGAGTGATCCGTCTCATCACAGATCTCTGCTCTCCAGCAGTCTAGATTATTATATTTATGCTCTGCTGGCCAACATATTGACCTCACTTAACACAAAACAGCCCTCTGTTGCTTTGTGCCATTAGACTATTTTATACTATTTGACGTGTTAGAACAGTCATGAGAGATACATAGACAGGAAAGAGAGCTAACGATTACCTTGAGGGATTTGAACAAACCTCTAACCCTAGTGTTAAACTGACACCCCAGTGGTTTTGCTACAGAAATGTATGATACCTCAAATCTCCTGTTTCTAAGCAAACTTATTTAAATTTGGTGCTTGATGACTATCAGTGTTAGATTGTAGGATTTTTTTTCTTCATTTGATGTGGCAAAACCACACAAAAACTTAAGTTTCTCTTTCCATAAATAGCAAGATATTCCTCTCATTTCCCTCTCTTGAAATCCACGGGTAACTATGGTAACTGGGATTTTCTCCACAGAGGAAGAGTAACTGTATGAGTTAGCAGAGGCAGAGCTACAGTCTACTAAAATGAGCAAAATTAGCCAATTATTATTAATTCCCAGTTCTCATTGAAAACATTTTAAAATAATTCTTAGCTTTTACTTGGTTAATTCATCATCAATTGCTGTACCTTCCCTGATATGTCTTGTACTCCGAGTTACACCAACAAAAGTACATTTTAAAGCTCAAATCAGGTAGAAATAGTTTCTTAAGGTGACAACTGCACCTTTCACAATTTTTAACATCTTGGTAATTAGAAAAACATTTATGGTAATTAGAGACATTTTCACTTATTTTCCAGTTCCTTGCATGAACTTTAAACATCAAACAGCTCACAAAAGTACTTTATTTATCAAGAGGAAGAACCAGTGACAGACAGACAGACAGACAGATAGACAGACAGACACAGACCTGGATTGCCGTCTATCTGTAATGTGTGCATTCTCTCAAACTAAAATAAATAGGGTGACAGTGCAGTCTATCTGATCTCTGCACATCTCTATTGATCTGTTTACGAAGACTTTCATCTCTCATTAAAAAGACCACAATACACTGTATGACAGAGAATCTCTTTGTGTCATATCAGTGTTATGATATGCTGCTTTAACCATCGTTACCCATGAAAAACAGGTAGATTACAGCAGACAAATACAGGGAGTGCTGACAAGAGTCAAGCCTGGCGTGAGAGAGCCTTCTGTGGGCAGGACTCGAGTTACAGGGACCCTGGTTAAGTATGCAGGGGAGGAGAGGATGGGAAAGGTAAACTCCAGGGCAATCAATCAGCCGGGGACCCGGGGAGGCCAGGTCGGATTGCCTGACTCCATCAGAGAGTGGTGCTGTTCACTTTCTCTGGGCATGAGGCCATGAGAAAAGAGAGGAGAGAGAGAGAGAGAGAGGAGAGAGTGCTATAAGAAAGTAATGAAAAACACAGAAGAGGCGAATGGGATGGTGATGCATAATGTGCAAAATGCAGTGAAAGACAAAGAAGTCCAAAATGAGAAGCGACACAGCCCTGAATGGAACCGAGGGCTGGCCTCTGCAGATGCAGCCATACATGTTGTGTTGCCAACCAACATAAAGACCTCCTGCGATTGCTGGCCCTTCTACCACCTGAGGCTAAACAACAAACTGCTGCTGTTTTTATTAGCATTGTGTCCTGTGTATACTTGACACTGTTTCTGCTGCCAGAGGACAGAGAGAAATGACAGAGTGAAGGAGAGAAAGAGCCAGCTTTCTCTAGCTGCACAGTTTTCAGTCACAAATGACCTCTTTCCTTCATGGACAATCATAGCTGGTTGATCAGCCTATATCTGCAGTGCGAAAACAGGACGTGATCTGAAACCATTCCTAAGCCATGGCCAAAGTGCCCAGACATACATATGTCACGCTCCATTTTTTAAATAATAATTCAACATAAATAATAATAAATTCAAAAATGTAAAAATATACAATATACTTGCAACGCTGCATACCTGCATTTACTTGCACCTATTGGTCAGCCGTCTCATATAAATTTTTATATAAAAATACAAAAATGATGCATTTAAAAAAATGATGTATTTAAAAAAAATAATAATGTTCAAAATAAACTAATTGCTAAATAAAATAGCTAAAATCAATAAATGGCTAAATAAAGGGTTAAATACATGGCTATTAAATACAATTACTTATATAAAAATACATATATTATGTGATTTAAATTGAATGAACAAATTGCTTAATAAAATGTAAACAGCTAGAAAATGCTAAATGGATATATAAATAAATCAATATAATTATTTATATAAAAACAATTGATGTGAATTAATTATAATTATTAAAACAAATAAATTGCTGAATGGCTAAAAATGATAAATAAATAAATAAATAAATAAATAAATAAAGTGCTAACATGTGCACTACAAAAACTACAAAGTGGCTCAATTCACCTGTATTCAATCTATGAACATCAGCTGGATCAGTTGGTGTTCAGCAGCAAAGCTCAAAACTGAAACTATCAAACGTCTCGGGAGGAAATGATACATACACAGGCCTTTTGACCACCTGTCTCACTGTCCAGCACTAAGGCAGCCCTCACCTTTACAAAAGCAAGAGGGAGCGAGAGAGAATGAGAGCGAGAGGGTGAGAGACAGATGAGTGTGAGATTTTAAGCATGCGTGACCTTGGGCAACCATGTGGCAAATGCCATGCCCATGGCCCCTGTCGCGTCTAGTGCACTCAAAAGCCCTGAGAGAGACAGAGAGCGATAGGCCCTGAATCTCTACATATCTCTTTACTCCCCCTTACTTTCCCTCTCTCTCTGCACTTAAGAGGGTAACGTTGCTCTTGGTCTGAAACACTGCAAATGTCTTCCAGACCTTCTCTGGCCCTGTCGCTCCTTAGTGGCACGGGCGATGTGTGCATGTGTGTGTAGAGTGTTTTAAGACCTAGAGGTTGTTGAATATGGAGCTGTGTGAAAGATTGAGATCGCCATGCCACACACAGACTATCGCACAGACACACACTCCTCTGGGGTCCTCAAAAGAGGACAAGAATCCAATTTTCAATTTACAGTGGAGTGGGAAATGTGGCTATCCCTTGAGAGCCTGAAGCATCCATCACCCTCACTTTCTACACAGTGGGTGGAAAGGTAGGCTGTGTATGAGTATGTGTGTTTACGTGTATCCATGTGTGTGCACGTGTCGGAGATCCATTAGTGGGAAAAGTGTGAGGTGGTGAAGTGTTGTTTCGGAACTCCAAGGCCACACAGTTTGAATGTGACTTACTTGACTTACTTGAATTACATGTATGTAACATATGTTTATGTAAAGTATATAAATAATTAAAAAAAAGAAAAAAAAAAGATCAATAATTATCAACCCCTTACATCTTGTCCTAATTAATTGCTTTACATATTTTTTATTGTAAAAAAAAAAAAAAAAATCTTAAATGTATTTTTTTTTTATTGTTAACCCCTTCTATTACATCTAGACTGTGTATTCACAGACAATTACATCCTCCTAAAATGGTTTAGTTTTAAAGGCCTTTCTGTGATAATGTAGAAACTATTAGGGTGCTATCATACACCCGGTGCAATGTGTTTTTTTTTTTTTTTTGATAGTTTCAACCATCACTTTCACGTCCAGCGCCCACGTTGTTTAAATAGCAAATGCACTTGTGCCCATCTGTGCGCCCATGGGTATTCTGGTCTGAAAACAAGGTGTGTTCAGGTGCATTGTTGGCATGTTGCTATTTTGAGGCAACTGAAAATGACTGCGCCATTGACCAACAAAAACCTGGTCTAAAGTCCATGATGCAGATTTTATTTATTTTTTTTTTTTTTGAAAGGACGCGTTAGTAATATGCGCCTATAGGCGGGTGTACAACGTGCGTACACTCTGCTTGTTACACACACACAGGGCAGCAGCACACAAACATGCCAAATATGAAAAATAAAAGGATTACAATGTAAAAGATTATTATTGTGTACATAAAGATAAAAATGCCTACATGTCATAACGGATAGTTGTTGCATTTATTAGAATTACCCTTTGCAGTAATGACGAATGAATTTGTTTATTTGAAATTGCTAGTCATTTGACAAATCGTGGCAATACACACATGTATTTAAACTGACTCGTCAGGTTGAGGGTGTCTATATTCCGCCATGTAAATTGCAATCCGCCTGGCTTTTAAAGGGAATGGGAGATGACACTGTAATTGGTTTAATGCACGTTACAACGCAAAACAAACCCATGACTCATTAAAAGACTAGGTACAACCCTTTTGGACCATGCACCGACCATTTTTTCCGTCGTTAAACTAGCAAAAGTGGATTCTGGCATGCCCTAAGTGCACCTGCGCCATGCGCTTCAGACCATGCGCTTAGAACGTTAAAATAGGGCACTTAATGCCACATGGCACTTAAAGGGATAGTCCACCCAAAAATGAAAGTTCTGTCATTATTTATTCACCCTCATGTCGTTCCAAATCTATATGTATTTCTTTCTTCTGCAGAACACAAACAAATAAAGGATATTTTGAAGAATGTTCCTATTAACTTCCATTGTATTTTTTGTCCAAATAATCAAAGTCAATGGGAACCGAAACTGTTTGGCTACCAGCATTCTTCAAAATATCTTATGTTCCACAGAACATGGGTGGACTATCTCTTTCTATAATCCCCAGATAGTTTGTCTGAATGTAGGTGTGCAGGACAGAGTGTGGTGCAGGAGGGTTGTACTCACATGCTGTGGAGCACACACCAGCCACAGTGAGGATCTCCAGATCCCAGACACTCGTTACAGGACGAATACTGCTCACAGGCCTCCACTGGGACACGGGTCAGCTGGAGACAGAGAAAGAGAGGTTAGGTTATGTGTGGAGTGAGAATTTGATTCATTTATGTCTCTCTTAAGTTGTTCACACCGGCTACAACATTAAAGGCGGATAAGTTGAACTCAACCGTCTCATCGCAAAGGTTCATACTGTCAAATGTCATTGAAAATGAACACCTTCTTGTCGTTCATCGAAATGTGTGGATGGAATGACATTTCTCAGGGTTTTAATTCATGTGCAATAGAAAAATATCATTTTTTTTTTTTTTAAATTTCCTTCATAAAACTGATAACAGCTTAAACTTGAATGCAAACAGAAAGCAGAAAGATTGTGAAGAGGCAAAAAACACAAGAATCATTAGAACACACATACACCCATTCGATAAACATGGCGTTTGGTCACACAGCGGGATAAGGATCTGCCAAGAGAGCTCATCCTGGGATGTCAACTCCAGCTAGAGCATCTTACCATTTACAGCCAATTAACACTTAAGAACTAGAGAGGCGCTGTGGCACCGATGGGAAACATACCGAATTTATTCAAACCAAAGGAGAAATCTGCACTAAAATACACGTAGTATGTAAGAGCTGTGAAGGCGAGGACCCTCTGCCATCTCTGTCTCCATGGCTACGGCCCGGAGCCCTCAGCTTTCTTGTGCTTTGATTGATAACTTGTCACTGGTGGATGACTACTGTCAATCACAGCTTAGATGACAGCTGATAGGTCCAGAGCGGTCAGGCTGGGTGAATGACAGATGACATCATTACTGGCCTCACCACAGTGCTGTTTTTATTTTATTTTTTAAAAAGAAATGGGCCTTTTTCCCCATTTCAATCAGGCTTGGGAGTGAGACTGCGTTTTCAGATTGAGAAGATTTGACTATAACATTTATAAGAGCCGAGTGACCAGTTGCAGTGAATCATGGCTCATATTTAAGTTCGTCGCTCTTGTTCTGGTGTCAGCGCTTATCCATCAGCGTGTAATTGTGTCTCTAAAACTATCTCTCTTTCTAGAAAATTCTTGCAGATATCTCAGCAACATTTACGTGAAGCATTTTGGACACATGACACAAATGGGTTCAAAACAATGCAGGAAAACTAAATCAATACTGTCATGATGCCTGTTTGTTTGCTAAATATTTTGCGAGGGGATGTAAGGTCATTTCAGCCTTCACAGGGCGATTTTGTCAATGTTTTCTCAAACTACCCAGGAGAAAATTCCAGACCGAATTATCTACTGCTTTTTGACAAAAAGCACCTGATGTAATTGAATATTCCAACTGACAAGGAGAACAAATAATTTTGAAAATCTCTTTTGACCACTGCAAATTGCCGTGGGGCTACTATTGGCCATTAATGAGAATTTGGGTATTTGGCACAATGGAAATGAATTACATGAATAAAATTTAATCACCGTCCCACCACAGAGACTGGGAGCTTGGAAGAGAGAGAGAGAGAGAGAGAATGAAAATCCTATTGGGCACAGTCGAAATAGGCAATTTTGGAAAAGTGTCATGTGACTGTGTATATATGGGGCAAACTTTTGGGTTTGTTAAACAACAAAACTCCCCTGTGAATTAAAGGGATAGTTCACCTAAAAATGAAAATGGTGTCAATTACTCACACTCTTATTGTTCCAAATAAGACTTTAGTATAAATATTAAATCTAAATCATCATATAAAGTGATTGTGTCTCTTCAGAAGACTTGGATTATACGTTTACAGTGTCAGATGTTTTGGAAATGCCAAAGTATTGATGGAATGAACTTTCAATGGATGAAGAGAGATCTCTCTGGTTTCATTAAAAATTATTTTATTTGTGTTTCAAAGATGAACAAAAGTCTTACAGGTTTGGAATAACATTAGGGTAAATAATTGATGAAAGAATTTTCATTTGTGGGAGAACCAATCCATTTAATTGTCAGCCAAGTGTATGAGTCGAATGTAAACGTTCTCATCCTGAAAAACATTTATTGAAAATCATTGTAGTAATTACATCACGTTATGTTCTTATGTTACAATAAAAGATTAAACCTATTATTAAATGCTGTGTTAGTCCTTTTTATAGCCTACTCATTTCATAAGAAACAAGATGATGTGAAATCTCTCTCAGTCGGCTCTGCTGTCTAAAAGCACATCGATTTAAACTGTGTCTAATGTTGGCCTCTGATTTCTCCTTCCCAGAGGCTTTTGCGAGAACATTTTGACTGGGATTTACAGTAAATATCAGACACTTTTCCAACAGAATGAGAGAAAGGAAATGCAGTCCTCTGAATGGCTTTAAAAGGGATAGTTACATTTACAGCTATTAGAGAAAGATAAAGAGTATAAGAGAAGAAAGCAGAGGGTGAAAAAGAGAGACCAGGAGGTTGCGACTGAAAGAGGGCATCCTTTGGAAGAGTGCTCCAGATGGCTCGATCTCGCTGCTGTGTCTGAGGTTCTAAATCCAGGAGAAAAGTCATTTCTCTCTTGTCACGCACACATGATGCCTGTCAGCTGGTCTCGGTGCCGCCACAAAGCCCCCCGTCACTCTCCGGCTGCACACCTGAATTCTCTTCCTCCATTTCACAGCTATGAAGAGGTAAATTATCAGGCATTGTGATAGAGCCTTAGCATAGCATAGGGGGCCTGAGAGACCGCAGGTTAGGCCTTAGTGAGCAGAGAGGGAGATTGACTCTCATTACCTTTAGAAAATGATAAGGGTTTAGGAGCCACCCGTGAAATTCTCCCCTCTGATATGACGGGTTTCCTTCCTATTTATGAAAGAGCTTGTTGTGCTTGTGCAAATGTCTGTCTAAATGCTCTGTATGTGTGTGGGGGGTGAAATCACAGATTTTGAAGGCAAGAGCTTTGATAAAGCATCAGATCTGTATGCACCAGGCACACATGACTGATAAAAAATCTCTGAAATTAATAAGAGAGCAGCCCATAGATGAAATGTATAATCTCATGTGTGAGTATGGATGCGCGTGCTTGTTTACACTTCCTTCATTCAGCTAAGGCATAAACCCCATCATCACATGTTGTGAACAGCAATGCTATTTTTAGGGTAGAAGCAGAGCCATCTGTCTGCACACCTCTCTTTTAATAATAATACTTAATAATATGAGATTTTCACATTTTCTGAAGAATATGTGAGTGGTGCCTGCCAGTGCAAAACCAGCTGCCATAATGCTGATGTGTTTGGCAGGACACTGCAATGCTGATGCTAAGGTGTTCTGAGTGGTTTGTAGGGTGTTTCTAGGTTATTCTGGATCATTATTGGCCCAAATCAAGACTCCATCCCCGAGTCTTTATTATATTCACATCTCTAGATATTGGTCAAATCCCTAACCTTACAGGCAAAGTGTGTACTTTTTGTGCCACTAGCATCGTCGACAGAATTGCAAAAATAATGACTGCTTTCAAACAGGTTTTTGAACACCCAACTTCAGTTGGTGAAAGTATTTTAGCATAGAAAAAATCTGCATTTCATTAAGTGAGCTTGTAATATTTTTTGATCCCCCTCTTGTCCCCACAATTTTTTTATTCTGTCTCAACTACATTACCATTGAAAATGCAAAAGCTAAAATAACTACATAAAATTATTTTTGTATATCAACAATGGCTATTATCATCATCATTAATAATAATAATAATAATAATAATAATAATAATAAATAACTCTTATTAACAAGTTATGTTTAGTGAAACACAGTAGAAAAAGTGTTAACTGATTCACAAACAAATGATTCATTTGAGCCAGTCCTTTTAATGAATCATGTATAAAGACTCAAAATCATGTTTTAAATAAATAGCGATTAAACTACATAGTTTGGGCCATGTTGATCATTTAAAAAAAAAAAAAAAAATTGTAATGTTTTGTAAAGTTCCCTATATAATTTACTGCATTCGCTGAGAATATGTAACCAAAATAGACAATATAACTTTAATAGATATATCCAAATGGATCAGAATCAAATGAATCTTAATCATTTAAAATTCTATTCTATCAAAATCAAATCAGGAAATGTGTAATTCTTCTTAGCTAGCACATACTTTAATATGCCACACACTTCCTGTTAGCTGCAGCGAGTGAGTCTATGAATAGCGCACTCCGCTGGTGTAGAGTGGATGTGCGCTCTCTGCCGTATCTAATACATGACTGTGAATTCTGCATTTCGTCTCAGTGGCCTACAGCAGAGCGCGCTTTAACACGCTCCCCACGGCGATAGAGAGAGACGGAGACAACAGGAGGAGGAAGAAGACAAATGTGTCCAGAAAGAGGACTTCCCGCTGCCCTCCCGAGCTGGAAAAGGAGTGGCGGCGACTGAGGAATCTCATTATGTCGTAAATCCTTTAGATTATTAGTCATTTATCTGAGAGCTCTGTAAGAGGATTGAGACCAGCAGATAATGAGGCAAACTGACAAATGACACTGCCCAACAGATTAATGTATCCTTTAACATCTCTCGTTCGGTTCCAAACGGAGGCAGCATTTTAAGGCATCAGACTCACTCTAAACGCTTCTAAAATTGAGTCTGTGTAAGTATGCATGTAAATTAAACTATATAAGAGCTTTCACAATAGTTGTGACACTCCATCTGAGTGTTTTCTGCTTAGATTGACACACTGCGTGTCAAAATAAAGCAGGCTCCTCATCACCTGTTTTGTAATACCTGGTCATCAAGCCTACTTTAATCACCCTACTAACCTAATCAAGCAAAGTCCTCTTCCATTTCTCTCTCCTCATGAAATCCGCCGGTAAATCCCACAGACCTGACTGACTGGCGGAGTTTCTCAGTCGTCGCGGAGCTGAGCTGTGGTTTATTATGGAGTCTAATCCACTGGGCTCATCTGTAGCTCAACGTTCCTCTGCTGGCATTAACAAACTTCCTCTGACTCACTGAGAGTCATTTCTTGCAGTTCTTTTGTACATCCATGAAAGTTCAAGGCAGACTGATGCTGAACTAACATGAAAGGTGACAGAATATTTCAAAACCGAGTGAGCTGACTATCTACATAGCATTTATGGGTATGTTTAAAAAAAAAACTGAATGTTTGAACTCACCTAAAATGGCTACGTTGGATATTTACAAGACTATGTACATTCAGTTGTGGATCAGTTTTTACTAACTGTCTTAATGAAAATACAACTGAAGATAGTTAGGGGATAGAAAATATCATCTCAGAATAAAAACAATGGAATTCTCCACCATAATCAGAAACAAACATGTGTGCGCGCGTGTGTGCGTGTGAGACAGTTGCCCTTATCAGCGGCATAATGTTGTGTTTGCAAGAACCGATGAGTCACAGAATCAACAGGCTTCAGGGAAGAACCGACATTGTTGTCCTGTGAAAGAACAATATCCATGCCATACAACACACTAAGCTTGACCCAGCCAATTACCTGCTGATCAAACATTAGCTGAGCTTCAGCCAATCACAGGGAAGCTCTATTATTGCTAGAGATAAGAGAGCATAAAATAAAATAAAAATAAAATGTCAAACACAAAAACTGCAGCTAACACTAACACAAGTACCCTCAAATTCAAATGAAATCTTCCCTCGGACACACACTAACACAACTACACACACAAAGACACAAGCACACGTATCCCTCTCTTTTCCTATTTGCCCATTTTTGGATGTTTAACCACCAGTGAAGCAGAAGACAGATGACAACATCTCATCATAACTGATTTATGAAATGAATCCATCAACGTCCATCTTAAATGAATCTCACTGCTAATGCGCACACACATATACACACCCTGGCTGACGAAATATATCGTTGTCATTTGGGCAACAGAGGGGGTCATGAAAAGTGCATTTATACGTGTATAGTGAGCTTGTCAGTGGAAGATGAACGCTGGTAATATGAGCTGCGATGTTCTTCCCTCTCATAGTAACAAACACAGCAGCACTGAGCTGTTGCCAACTAAATTACAGTGTCTCATTAACACACATAACATGCAATGTATTTATATAATAAAATTTTAAATAAAAATACTTCTCTCAATCCATTTGCCATTTACATACAATGACACTTAACACATTTATATTTACATCACTGTGAGAACCTCCTATTGGCGTCTATTGTTCATAAAGCAATTGATCCGTTGTTGGATCGCTTTGTGTATATACTGTTCTGGAAGTCAAGAATGGTCTACTTGTGATGAAGCACCTTTAAATAAAGCTAATTACTAGACTAACCGTAATCCTACACTTCTGACAGTACACTATTCAGTCCCATCAGGTGTGTCCCCACAAAGCTGTCTTTCTGGAGACATTTGGTCGAAATCTGACATGCATCCATCCCCAGAACCGCAGGGGGTGCTCAGGTCTGGTAGCTGGTCATAGTCATGGTTAAACAGGCTGTGCCCTTCCATGCCCTGGGGTCTTCACAGACGGAAAATGCAATTATGTGCGCTGTGAACCCAGCCACTCTGTGTGCTAACTGGATTTACATTCAGGCCTTGCTACTCCACTCCCGGCCGTCACACAAACATATCAGAGCTGATTCTGTCCAGACGACATCATTAGGCCTACAGGCACCAAAACCAAAAACCACATCCTAAACGCACTATAGAAAACAGATCAGAGTAGCCACACACACACACACACACACACACTGAACTAACAACAACACTGACTTTTCCTCTCACCTTTTATTGCTCTTTCCTCTAAACAGGGACATATTTTATTGTTTTTAGAAGTGAAGTGGGTGATTTTTGTGCTAAAAATAATAACTGTTTTCTGAACACTTCTTGTCTTCCATTGGTCAACCAAACTCACAGCACTAGTTGAGCCAACGTTGCAGTTTCTGGTCGCTCAAACAAGTCATGTTGATAACATCACAGCTTTGTTTACATGCTTTGGAAAAATTAACCAAGCAAATGTCTTACCAGTACTGCATTTATGCTGTGTCTAAATTACTGTAATTACGAGATAGCAACTTGGAGATTCCACATGGATCTGTTCAAGTCCTCAGAAGGATCCAGCTTTGTTGTTGATGACAGAAAACTCTAAATTTTAGGTTCAACTAAGTCATGAAAGAGTTTAACTAGTCAAAAGCTCATTTTTAATATATGGCATTTATGACTATGACACGAAATGGAGGCAACCCCAAAAGGACATGACAAATAAAAAAATAAATAAATAAACAACAACTATTCCCTATACTATACAACTATTGTTGCATGTGTTCTTCTATGTATGTGCTTCCAAACTGACATTTGTGTGTCCATTCAAGACTCCTTTAATCACAATCAGCATTCCAGGAGAAATTTGTTTGCTCTCGTCTACAAAAATTCCCCTGAAAGTTTGCCAAACGCGTCCAGACATCCTGAGTACTTCTATTCACTCAAACACAATGGCCTGCAGTCTAAGTAGGCCACTGCAATAACACAACGAAACATTTTCAAGACCCGGATGTCACACCGGGGGATTGGCAGAGAACGTTGCATATGGGACCGCTGTTAAATGGCAGCTCATAATTGAAATTAAAGGTCGTCTTTATTAAACCTATTCTGATGAGGTGGCAGATGCCTTATCCCACCTATGAATGCCCAAGAGCTGATCTGCAACGAAAGAGTTTGACTTTGAGCTGTTTGGCTGGTGTGAGACACGCTTAAATTATTAACACTTATACTACCTGCAGTTTCAACTTGCCCTACATGAATTATGAATATGCTGCAAGCATGAGAGTGTAGAGAAGCCACCGTCTCCAGCCTGCTCTCTGACATAGCTGTTATGAAAAACACACAGAGACAAAAAAAAAAAAAAAAATCAATTTAATTTCCCTGAAAATAGGGAAAACGAGCATTGATTCTTGATTCAAATGAAGCCATTGAAGCAACAATTGTCTTAAATTGCGGACAGAACGTTCTAGGGCAGGACAAAGCCAAGGCATACGTGCTTACCTCTGACGGGTTTTGCACAAAAGACCTATCCGAAAATCCAGTGTAAAATGACAGTAAACTGCGGGAGAGAAGAAGACAACTTCCATTTGGATGGTACTGAGACAACAAAAGCCTTTAATGTGCCAAGACCAGTAATTTGTGTAACTCCATTGAGCTCTGAACCTCACTGTCATTCATTTAATGCAGGAGGAACTATAGCTGAGGCCTCTGTCATTAGCGCTCACAGCTGTCCCTCTGACCACACACACGCGCCTGACACTGACATTGTCTAAAGTTACAATAAAAAACACTTATCCCTAGAAGAAAGGATGACAAACGTGGACAAAAAGCCAAGCACAATAATTAGCTGCAAGCTCTGATAACTGTAATCTGCATCACTCTCAACAGACAGTCTGGCCCCTTTCCTTAAAAAGACACATTTATCTTGCTGTTTAAAATGATACAGGAAAGTAGCCAGATTTAATTAGAGGGATAATCAGGGGATTAATTAGAAAGAGAAAGTAAGAGAGGGAGAGAGAAAGAGACAGAGAGAGAAGGAAGGAAGCAAAAAAAAAAAAAAAGTGATCAGCAAAGGTAAAAGTTGCTCCATTATTCAAATTAGGTCTCCTTATAATTTACAGTAAAAAATAATGTTGCAACGTCGGTTCTAATTCATTTAAAATATTTAAATTATCTATCCAAGTGTTTTACTTTTTTTTAAAAATATCTTCTGAGACAATCAGTGACAGTTGTACAATAGTATCCAACAGTGCCAGCCAACTTTTTCAGTGGCCTTGGTTTCAGAAGTATTTTTCCCATAGAGATTTTTAGCCTGTTAAAGTAATATAAACCATGAACCATACCAACCAAAAAATAAAACTATTTTTTAAAGATATTGATTGTTTATGTAGAAATACCACTTTTTTTTCTTTTCTTTTTTTTGCAAAATACTGTATACACGATCAGGCATAACATTATGACCACCTTCCTAATATCGTGTTGGTCCCCATTTTGCTGTCAAAAACAGCCCTGACCCATCAAGGCATGGACTCCACTAGACCCCTGAAGGTGTGCTGTGGTATCTGGCACCAAGATGTTAGCAGCAGATCCTTTAAGTCCTGTAAGTTGCGAGGTGGGGCCTCCATGGATCAGACATGTTTGTTCAGCACATCCCACAGATGCTCGATTGGATTGAGATCTGGAGAATTTGGATGCCAAGTCAACACCTCAAACTCGTTGTTGTGCTCCTCAAACCATTCCTGAACCATTTTTGCTTTGTGGCAGGGCAGGGCGCATTATCCTGCTGAAAGAGGCCACACACAGTAAAACATTCAGTGTTAAATTAACACTTCCAGTGTCACCCGGTGTTTATATAATCCGGTGTGGATTATATAAACACTGGCAATGTTAATTTAACACTAACAGTGTATATTTAACACTGGAGGTTTTACTGTGCAGCCACCAGGGAATACCGTTTCCATGAAAGGGTGTACATGGTCTGCAACAATGCTTAGGTAGGCGGTACGTGTCAAAGTAACATCCGCATGGATGGCAGGAACCAAGGTTTCCCAGCAGAACATTGCCCAAAGCATCACACTGCCTCCGGCAGTTTGCCTTCTTCTTATAGTGCATCTTGATGCCATGTGTTCCCCAGTTAAGTGACGCACATGCACCCGGCCATCCACATGATGCAAAAGAAAACGTGATTCATCAGACCAGGCCACCTTCTTCCATTACTCCGTGGTCCAGTTCTGATGCTCACGTGCCCCCCTGTTGGTGCTTTCGGTGGTGGACAGGGGTCAGCATGGGCACCCTGACTGGTCTGCGGCTATGCAGCTCCATACACAACAAACTGCGATGCACTGTGTATTCTGACACCTTTCTATGAGAACCAGCATTAACTTCTTGATCAATTTGAGCTATAGTAGCTCGTCTGTTGGATCAGACCACACGGGCCAGCATTCGCTCCCCACATGCATCAATGAGCCTTGGCCGCCCATGACACTGTCGCTGGTTCGCCACTGTTCCTTCCTTGGACCACTTTTGATAGATACTGACCACTGCAGTATCTATCACAATTTGGCCCTTGTCAAACTCGCTCAAATCCTTATGCTTGCCCATTTTTCCTGCTTCTAACAACTTTGAGGACAAAATGTTCACTTGCTGCCTAATATATCCCACCCACTAACAGGTGTCGTGACGAAGAGATAATCAGTGTTATTCACTTCACCTCTCAATGGTCATAATGTTATGCCTGATCGGTGTATACACAAATATTTAAGTAGTTTGTGACATAATTTGCAGTGCTCCATGGGAGTGGGTGGGCACTAAAGAGTTTTTTGTGCTTTTGATTCTCTGATTGGTGGAGATTTCTTTGCAGAATCATGGATAATGTAGTTTTTCACCAGGAATTCCACTGTTAAACAATTATTTACAAAGTTGAAATTACCGACTTTTGACTGTTGCATATAAAGAAGAAGAAATTAGGTGCAAGTGTCAAAGGTGATAAATAAAATAAAAACATTCACCTGTAGTGGACTTCATGTATCTGACAGCTCTTACTGTATAAGCTAGACATCAACAGGCCTGGTTTCATGGGAACCGTGATCAGTGCTATACTCACAGCTGACCTCAGCAATGACTCAGTAGGGGGGACTATGGGCTCTCGAACCCCAGCACAACTTGAGCTCTGTTCAACCAATCAGCTATAATCACACACATAACCCAGACCTCCTCAGCTCCCAAACACTATCATTCCCTGCCTCTAAACCCCTCACATTCCCTCCCTCTATCTCTTTCACTCTGTGTCTTCAAGGCTGGACCAGCAGGAGATTATCGACCTACAGTTCTTGTTTTTCTGCTCCGCTCTCCCACAGGGAATTTATATAACGGTGTGTACTCATGATTGTTCTAGCATACACTAAATTTGGGATGTAGGCAGTTAATACAAAAATTATATATAAATTATATATATATATATATATATACATATATAAATTATATACAGTGCTCAGCGTAAATGAGTACACCCCCTTTGAAAAGTATCATTTTAAACAATATCTCAATGAACACAAAAACAATTTTCAAAATGTTGACAAGACTAAGTTCAATATAACATCTGTTTAACTTATAACATGAAAGTAAGGTTAATAATATAACTTAGAGAACAAAATTTTCAGTTTTACTCAAATTAGGGTGATGCAAAAATGAGTATACCCCACTGAAAGCCTCTGGAGCAAAGCTAAATTTTAGACTACAAATGTCTAATTTAACAAGAATTCAACCACAGATGAGTCTTATTATTCATTACACAGGTGTCCAGCAGACAGGTGACTATAAAAGGGTGTTAAAACCCCTTCACAGTTCATGCTGTCAGCAATGGCACCACATGGAAGAGAAATGTCACAAAAAATAATTTCTTTACACCAGAAAGGTAAAGGTTACAAGAAGATCAGCAAAGCTTTACTTATCAGTCAGAATACTGTAGCAAAAGTGGTACAATAATGTAAAAAAAAAATGGAACTGCAACCATCTCACAGAGACGTCCAGGTCATCCACGGAAGTTAACACCTCGACAGGAGCGTCTTCTGATGAGAAGAGTTGAAGAAAATTGGCATGCAAGTTCACTGCAGTTATCTAAAGAAGTAGAAAGCCAAACTGGGGTGACTATTTCCCATGACACAATACGGCGTACACTGCAGAGGAATGGCATGCATGGGTGCCGTCCACGAAAGAAGCCTTTCCTAAAGCCCAGGCACAAAAAAGCCCACCTAGAGTTTGCCAGGGCCCATGCTGACAAAGATGAAGACTACTGGGACTCTATCCTGAGTGAGGAGATCAAGATAAATGTTTTTGGAACTGATGGCTTCAAAACTGTATGGCGTCGCAAAGGTGAGGAATACAAAGAAAAATGTATGGTGCCTACAGTGAAACATGGTGGTGGCAGTGTCCTTATGTGGGTCTGCATGAGTGCTGCTGGTGTCGGGGAGCTACATCATGAATTCACAGATGTACTGCTCTATACTGAAAGAGAAGATGCTACCATCACTCCGTGTCCTTGGTCGTCGTGCACTTTTCCAACATGACAATGATCCTAAAGGCCACTGTTGGATTTCTGAAGAAGAACAGGGTGAAAGTGATTCAGTGGCTCCTGATCTGAACCCACTCAAACACCTATGGGGAATTCCGAAGAGACAAGTTGAGCATCAGTCTCCATCCAGCATCCAGTCTCTAAAAGAGGTCATTCTTGAAGTATGGAAAAAGATAGATGTTGCAAAATGTCGCCAACTTGTTCATTCCATGCCTAGAAGACTTTTGTTGCGGGGTGTACTCATTTTTGCATCACCCTAATTTGAGTAAAACTGAACTGTGTAATCTAAGTTATATTAGTAACCTTACTTTTATGATATAAGTTAAACAGATGTTATATTATGTCTTGTCAACATTTTGGAAATTGTTTTTGTGTTCATTGAGATATTGTTTAAAATGTTACTTTTCAAAGGGGGTGTACTCATTTACACTGAGCACTGTGTATATATATATATATATATATATATATATATGTGAAAGTGATTCAGTCACAAGTGTATCATGTCACAAGTGTATCATGTTGAATTTCCAAGCAATCCCCAAGCTATACTATAACACAGAGCACAGAGACCACAGGACCACCTCATAAACACAAACAAAAAAAAAGAGTGTATGTGTGAAAGAGTTTGAGGTACATGAAAAGGGTAAACGTTTTAAGTGATACCGATTTTGTGTTTGTGTGTTTGTGTGTGTGTGTGTAAGCGTGGAGCAGATGCACCAGGCTCGACCGCAAAAACAGTCATGAGAATTTCTGCATTTTGTTATCAGTCATAAATATTAATGCAGACATCTCAACCACAGAGCTAGAGACAAACTGTGAGAGTGGGATAGACAGACAGAAAGCGACTGAGACAAAGAAACAAGCCAAAAAATGGCAAGTCTCTGTTATTCACAGCAAAACAAATGAAAGTGTAAACACAGAAATGAAAACAGTCTGAGTGAGATCTGAATCTGTGCAAATATATCACAACTATCAAAGCATTAAAGCAGTTCACTTGAGTCAATGATTCTGAGAGTTAATTCAGTGAAAGATTCATCAGCAACCTGTGAGTCTTTCTGATTCGCACTGTATGTTTATGTCCAGCCATGAGGACAACACCATCTTGGCATTATTATATATCACATTCGTTCAAGATCAGGTAAAACATAATTGGTTTTCTGTGGTGCTGTAGATTCAGCAGTGATGCAAGAAGCACTGTGTTACATCACATATCATTAAATTTTAAAGCAAACTAGAATAAATCTTTCAGTGTGCACGTGTGCATGTGTGCTGTGGGGGGGACAGAATTACAGGTGGGACGAGAGAATGCATGTTCACTAAATAGCTTCTAAATATATGCATGATTCCCCAGTAGATGTGATCCCCTGATGTTTGGGACTAAACAGAAACCAGACGACAACTCTCTAACTGGGCTAATAGGCTAATTGCAACAGGGTGAGATTATTCACTGGCAGAACACCACAGGTCCAGCTCTGGTATTTATTCACGTCAAAGAAAACACCATCTTTCCTTTCCCATAAGACTTGAGTAGATGATCATGGCCTAGTTTTAAACCACACTTTCAATTGGTCTTAAATTATGTTTACAGCATAGCTAAAGTTGGCGAGAGTGACCAAAAAAGCCTAGATTCTAGTTTAACGTCTGTATTGATGTGGCAAATCATTAGGATGTAGGAAATATTGTGTTCTGGTGGAAGGTGCGGTCACATTAGCAAAAAAGATCTATTATCAATAGGGTAGCAATGTGTGAAACACAGGTCACACAGAAGTCACTTTCTAACCAAGCCATTTTCTGTTGGTCATTTTGTCAAATCTGTGTGACGAACTTGATTCAGTCTCAAAATCTGCATGGGGAAATCTTTTGCCATCAAATAAAAATTCCTGATCACGTGGATTCCCATTAAAAGAGCAAAGGTAAATGTGACTACACCTTTAGCTGCTATAAACAGGCAGTGTCCAAACACAATTTCTAAAACTATCCAGTAGTAACTTTTGCAGACTAGGCAATTTATAAGTTGTGTCTAGCCAATGTGATTGACTAGGTCTACCTGAGCTGTGCCTCAAATCCCAGGATGCCGTCCACTGACCCTCACTGCTAGTGAAATGAATTTTACTGAATGAGATTTCAGATTTATAGCCTTTGCTATAAATCGTGACATTGCCTGACCATCCGCTTTCAGGCCAGAGTGTGGCATTACAGAAGCATTGTATTGAAGTAAAAGGATTTGTGGGTAAAAATGTCATCTTGAATTTGCCTTGATATTCGAACTAAGTATTGGGATACTTTAACAGTTTGTAAGTATTGTGTGTGTGTGTGTGTGTGTGTGTGTGTGTGTGTGTGTGTGAGAGAGAGAAAGAGAGAGAGCTGAAAGCCTTAAATCCTGGTGATAAGTGCAGACAAGAGTGTTCAGGGTTATATAAAAGAGTGGAGAATCTCTTCTAGGGGTCAGAGGTCAAAGGTTAAAACACCTAATTGTCACATCAAGAACACTTCAAGTGTTATTTTGATTCATGCAGCAGACATGATACTTTCCACCAAATGACAAACAGTGTAGACATGGAAAAAGGTGGTATATTTTGGATAATATGAAAAGCATTATTTATGTCACAAGAAAAGCCCTGATGACAGGTTATTTGAGTTAGGATGTTTTTACAGCACTGAGTGCATGCAGTGCTTTTCTGATTTCGAGATTTACAAGCTTCAGTAGTGCTAAAGACATCAGGGACAGAGCCAAATCTACTCCATTACACCGATTGGGCCATTTTGAGCAGGCATATCCTAATGTGCAAATTGTGTGTGTATTTTGCACACACAGTGTGTGAAAATCTAATCTACCAATCCATCACCTGTCACTTTTTATAATATGGAATGTCTCATCCTCTCTTTGGCTGTCCAAGCGCACCTCTCAGGCTGTAATTACAGTAAGTGAAACCCACAAATTCTGGTATAATTTTATCTCTCACTCTTTCCCAGCTTCTATGTGCTGCGTAAATCCTGATGCATTTTGAGCAAATGGTAGCAGTGACTCACCTGTGACTCTGACATCACATATAAGAAGTGCTGATCAGAAGAAAAGGCCATGTCTCTCAGGATCGGCCCGTTGTCGACCACCTGGATGGTTTCGTACTGTAAAGCACCGTAGGTAGGACCATCTACCCGAATCTGAAAGGAGAGAGAAAAAAGACACTGTGTTACTCGACCATTAATACATTAGTAACGTGTGAAAGAAAAAAAAAGTAAATCAGACGGGAAGGGGAAAGAGTTGTTAAGTTGTTAGACAGCTGTAGGCGACGTTACGTGCCATAAATTGCAGGTTCAGCAGAGAGCTGTAACATTCTCACTCAGTTGGACCGCAGTGATGGAGGTCTCATGACTATATCTGAACATCTGTTGTTGCTGACGCAAAAAGTGCACACTCACACTCAGTTCAGGTCTTGATATAACCCTAGCCTCCCTCCAGACTACATCTTCCAACCAAACACACTCACTAAAGAGCCCTGTGAGAACTTAAGTCTTTATACCTGCCATTAAACATTACAATACACCTGATAACCCATTATGAAAGAATGAATGAGCAATTTCCTTTCCCTTTTTTGACACTAAACAGTTTAGGAGGTATCATATCCATTCCTATGTGAATTTATGGCCTGGAGTCCCATCAGACCGCAAGTCCTGTCAACCCAAGATCATGTTACCACAAGAGACGTCTAAAATAATTTTGTGGCACCACTTCAAAAAGTCCCTCCCTAAGTTTCTGTGAAGTTTCAAGTGTTCCCTCTGGCTTTGCGTCCACTTTCTCTGGGGCTTCTAGTACTGTATGCTGAGGGTCACAAATAAAAAGGAAAAAAAGCACTAGAAACAAAAGAAGAGAACAGAAAAGAAAGGGGCGGAAGAAAGCAAAAACCCTTCACACGAGCCAAAGCCTTATTCAGCAAGAAGGTTATCTAATCTCTTAGATCGAGGGCTGGTTAATTTGGCTGGGATTAGGTTTCGGCCAGGAAGGGCTGCAGTGTTTGGGATGGCAGCGTGTGGACAGTGGAAGAATGAACTGCAGGAGGGCTTGCAAAGCCCCGGTCGAGCCCCGAGAGAGACACATGGAGTGGTCCGACAGATCACTGGAGGGGCCAGGTGAAGCGGATGGACATTATCACAACACTAGCTAAACAAATTAGCCACAGGGGATGAGTATTAGCATGTCTGTTAGCGTTAGCATGATGGTACAAAAGGAGAGTATCTTTTCACAGATAGAGAAGGAAAATAAAAAAAATAAAAAAACTACATGCTAATATGCATAAAATACACAAGTCAACAGAGCGACACAGGACTATTAGAATCCCAATATAAAATCAAGCAGCAGTTCATTAGTCCTAAAGTATATCAGGTTTTATTAATAAATGAACAATATTGGTTTTATGAAATGTTTTTTTCATGATTATAAACTGCTGAATTCCTAAGCCTTGAACAAAACAATATAATTCTCTCCCTTTCATTTCAATATCAATAAAGTGGATTATATTCTTTAAATCCTGATTGGATTACACCGCTAATCTGTGTATCACACAATCATTTGGATTTAATTCCAGTTCAAAGCCATGACTCTGACACCAACTGTACATTTATTATCTCTCCCTCAGTGTCACACATTCTGTGTGTGTTTGTACTAAATACTTCTGCAACTAAAACTTACAATTACAATTTGTTGCAGACTGTGTACTCTTAAAATAGAACTCTTTAATTTTGGAGTAGAAGTAATCCTGCACATTTCTGCTCCATGTATTGTGCTCTGTGTGACCACAGGTATGCACTAACCACTGCACAGTCTCAAAACATCCCCCTAGTGGCTATGGACTGTAACAACAGTGGCCAGTCATGTGAGGTTACACATTAAATTATAGTGTTTAAATGCAGTCAAGGTTAAATTACAAAGAACACTGATAGTAAACAGCTGTTTTTCATAATTTACATCAAGGTCACTGTATTATGCATAATAAAAGTGTTTTTTTTTTATTACAGTTTTTTTTTATTCAGTATATGAATGAAAAAGGATGAAGGTAATGTTGCAGCATTGCTCATTTGTAACATTTGATATAGAGCAGAGGTTAAAGCATCACTGTCATAGGGCAGTATAGTAGAGAATGGCAGACTGACTGTAGTTAAAGGGATAGTTCACCCAAAAATGAAAATTCTGTCGTCATTTACTCACCCTCAAGTAGTTCCAAACCTGTATGAATTTCTTTGTTCTGCTGAACACAAAGGAAGATTTACTAACACAGTAGGAAAAAATAAATAATATGGTAGTCTGTGGGGGGCAAGATCTGTTTGGTTACGGACATTCTTCCAAATATCTTCTTTTGTGTTCAGCAGAACAAAGAAATTCATACAGGTTTGGAACTACTTGAGGGTGAGTAAATGATGACAGCATTTTCATTCTTGGGTGAACTATCCCTTTAAGATCAGCTAAGGGAACAGCAAACAGAAGGAGAGGAGAGGTGATAAAGGAAGCCATAACCACAGGAGCTCTGCAGCTTCATAATGTGGGCAGGACTCTACCCAGCATCCATGGAAACTGCAATTTTCTCTGGTTCAAAATAACTTCATCTTAAGCCCTGGTATCAGGCCAGTGATATGACTAGAGATTAAGACTGATGGTGTAGACTATTTTCTCAAAAACTGTGGGATGAATTCACTAAAACAGTTGGCGACTCGTGTGGTATCCCAAAACTGCGTCTTATTCACTGAAGGACCTTACTTTTTTTACCCTCCAGCTACAGTAACTAATGAATGCAGAAGCATTTTTTTTTGTCCTTATGTATGTAAAACTGGACAAATCTACAAAGCAATTAAATCCTGATAATCATTTTTCTTTTAATCTTTTTTTAATCTTTTTATTTTATTTTAATCCTTTTAGGTTAGCTTAGAGTTTTCTTTAAACTAATTTTATTTAAAAATAAAACATGCAAAAAGAATCCAATTCTTTCTTGATTCATATAGCCTGCCTACAAAGGAGCATTTATTTATTGATATGAATGTATAGCAGCCCAAAATATTTTTTATTGTGGTACATTTCAATGCAAAGTAAAACGTCATGTAATCCCCACTCAATCAAAATCCTTTCAGTCAGCACTCCTGTGGTATCCGACTAGTGATGGCTGCCCTTTCAAACTCAGATTCTTATTCTCTATCTAGCAACTGCCATTGACTTCAGAAAAATCTGCATAAGCACGTAAGCACCTATCTCAGGAGAACGCTTTACTTTTGCACCAGCAGGCACAAGGCAGCCCTTGCTAAGGCCTGCTGTTAACTAAAGCATTTTGCAGAGGAAAAAAAAAAGCGATAGAATTCTTTAAAAACCATAAATTTAACCTTGGCAAAAGCAGTCTTGTGATCTTTCAGTGAGCTTTTCTTCCACAAGCTGCAGTCACTTGGGAGGTGTTCCTTCTGTTTCCTTTAATATGAGCGTGAGATAGCCCACACTCTCCATTTGTGAGGGCAACAGCAGTGCCACGAATACACCACTCACACAGAGCAGAAGTCTGTTCGCCATGGCACACAGGATGCTTCTGGTTGCCCATTACATTACGGCTCAAAACGACCCGGCACTGATATAGAACAAAGCTGAGAAGAGGCACTGAGTTACTGAAGAGCTGTGACAAAAGAAAACTACAAATAACTTCAACAGAGCATTAGCTGCAAAGGTGCACATCTGACAGTACAAACTCGTTGGACACCAGACACCAGGCAGTGTTTGGGTGAAGGCCACTACGATTAAGGCGGTGTGCTGACGCTCCCTCGAGAGTTCCTTTAGAAGCAAGAGCTACTCTGATGCACAGATATTGATCTATGACATTTAAACCCCAACTATAACAAAAATAGAGCTGCACGTGTCGACTTCTGTAAGCAGATCGGCCTCGCTACCGTGAGTGATTCTGTGTCAAGATGTTGAGCGATTGTTTTCTGTTTTTTTGAGTCAAATCCCCCGAGAGGGTTTGAGATAGAACCTACACATCAGCACTCTTAACGCACTGGGAGATCTTGACGTGTTCCAGCCTGCTATAGTCAAGGAAAGTGGAACGAAAGGTTTGCTTTGTTTTCGACGCCTCCATTGGCTGAGTCGGAGTGTGCTGTAGTAAACAGCGAGAGTGGGTGGACTGGAAAGTCTCTTAATGTCAATCAATGCTGAAAGAAACTTGCAAATTCCCATTTTGCAACATCGATACTTGGCTGAAGGCGACTGGTTTTGCAAAAGGAACTTGAATGGGCTGACGCTAAGCTGGGGAATTAAAGATGATCATGTCCTGAAAGCCATTGTCTGCCGTCATGGTGAGAACTAAGTATTAGGCAATAAAAAAATGAGATGATTTCAGTGGGGAATAAAGACTTTGGTGGTCAGGGTCTCTAGACTGCAGATAACAGGGCCAAATTCACTAGTGCCTGTGGAGTGATATATTAAAGATCAAATATATGTATTTTCCCTCATTTGTAAGCTAAGTGAATAAATGTAAATATATAATAAACATTCAATGCTGTACTTGAAGATGAAGAATATGTAACATAAATCCCTCTGAAAGGTTTACGGTTCAGAGTTTTTCATTTCAGTGCATAGGGCGCTACTGCCATTTGCAAACTAATTTTGAGGGCCTGTTTGCATAATTCCTTTAGTCCACTGGATGCTTAAAAGACATAGATTGAGCATGCAAACACTGCCAAAAGTGCCAGTGCCAAACAATCACAACTTATACAAGCACAAGCACAAGTGCAAAGACTAAAAGGACTCTGTTAGCAAAAACACACCAAACCATCAGACGGCTTCATTATCAGGTATCGCCGCAGCCAGGCAACTGGTCCTTCTAATATGGCATTTCTGTCACTAACGAGTGAATGAGACATGGACCTGTTCCGCTCCAAACACGTCGCGCCCAGCAAGATGCCATGTTCACAAGAGAGAAAGGCTTTGTTTTGGTTGCCGGGTTATGAGATTGAGGTTGTTGAAAAGCTCTGATCCGCAAAACACGTGTGCGTGCATGCGTGTACAAAGCCAGGCCCCGGTGTCTCAGGGAGCTCACAGGCAGAACCCTGCGGAGGAGAGACCTAATCAGATTTCCTGATCCGTTTGTCCCTCCGGTTTCTTCTTTGCAATCAGCGGATCGGTACCGCGGCAGGATTTTAATTACCAGGGCTCTAACAGTGCGGCACAAACCCGCTCTGACACACTGATTGCGGCAATGTCATCGCCAGCCAAATTAACTTTACTCTTCAACAACAGGCCTCCAAATAAGCTTAAAGCTTTTAAACACACCAGCTCAAGACCAACATAGTCTGAACTTAAATTGGCTTAAAAACTTTTACATTCATTTTCTCATTTAACGCTCCGTAACACACTGTAGGACATGAATACACAATTTAAGGACACAATTTAAGCCATTGTTTCCCTGCCCGTAATGTAGTTAACCTTTATGTAATTGCGTTGAACTCTCAGTCGGTTTGCATGAACTTCGAATCTTGGCATATTTTCTCTTTTAGCGATGCTGAAAATGTAAAAATGTCCCCGTTCTGCTTGAGGAAGGTGTGTTTTATATGCAGGGCTTGCTCTGGCTGCAGGGAGGATGGAAGTGATATTAGCAGGCCGAAAGTTTCTCTGTCACCTCTCTTACCCTGCAGTCCCGCAGAGAAGAGAGCTGGGATCACACTGCTGTAACTGTTAAAAACCCATTGCGATGGGAAGGAAAGAGAGAGAGGGAGAGATATTACCCACGGGAGTCTGGTGGGGAAATGTTGCGAGCACGTCCATCATATTTCTCCTCTCCGCAGTCTTTCCACAGGACTACTGGAGGAGTTTTGTACTGTGCATACAAAAACGGGGGCCTAAAGTTAAAGATCCAAACTGTGAAGTTGCATGTATACATGCAAAAGTTTTAACACTTGACTGAATTTTTGTTTTGCTTGATTGTTGAACCTTTTTCTATTCTATTCCATTATATTTCCAATTTTATTCCATATCTATTATTTATTAAAAAATATATATATATCAACAGCAGAATACACAAACAATACTCGACAAGGTAACATGGCAAACATGAGGGCTTAGAAGGGGAAACACATCACAAGTTGGAACTAAAGAGCATGAACCAATGAAAAAACAGAACTGATAACAAGATTACAAGACAAACCAATGAGAACATGACACATGAACTAAAGAACCAATGAAAACAAGACATATGTACAAGGAAGATTATATAATATAAAGAATAAATGTTATTACTTTTTTACTTGATTACGTCCCGAGATATGTCACATGTTTTAAAGTCAGTTTATCCCTTTATTTATTATTGACACACATATAAATTGTGGCCACATATTGTATGAAACTAAAAAAAAAACAAAAAAAAAAACAGTGTTTTCATTTTAATATTGTGGAATAAGTATTTTAAGCTCAGATACTTCCCTGCAGATCGGAGGTTATTTTGGCCGTGGAGGGAAGTAAAGGGGACGGGTGTCTGCAGGGCGGCCCCTCTCTCCTCCTGTGTGACAGACAGGACTCCCCTCTCACTCTCTCTCCAGGGTGTCTACGAGTCTGACCTTTCATCCATCTATCTTTCCCCTCTTCCTCTCTACTTTTATCGCCCATGCTTTCTCCTCTCACCCACTCTTCTTCAGCTCTCTCCTTTACATTTCCATCTCTCTATTGCCTCACGTCACTCATGATTTCGCCATCTCTTCACTCATTCCCATCAGCCCCTTAAAACCCACCTCATGCATCAATTTCCACAGTATTCCTCTTCCATACTCATCTCTCTCATCCTCTCCCACTGGGTGTTCCTGGTTTAATCTGAGGTTAGATGTGACCTCTGGGACACATGCTGTTTCTTCTCCATTTTCTATTCTATCCCTCTTTCGGGTCTCTCTCTCTTATATCAGAGAGGGTTCATTCTCTCAGTGTATTCAGTCTGAGAGGAGGCCTCATGGCCTGTGGCTGCTCTGAGTAGCACTGGATCTTTTTTCCCCTTCACCCTTATTTTGAGAGGCAGACATCTTACTGTGGCTCTTCAGTCATGAGCAGCGAGTGCTCTGGGCTGATGCTTGACCAGCACACGCTCTCAGACTCCTCCACATCCATCAAAGAGAAAAACACAGCACACACACATTGTTTCTTCAGTAATGCTTTGTTTATGCTGCAATGCCCGAAATGCACTTATCTGAAAATTCGGTTACACTTTAGTTTAGGGTCCAATTCTTACTATTAAATAAATATTAACTACTAATTTTGCCTCAATAAACTCCTAATTACTGCTTATTAATAGTGAGTAAGGTAGATGTTAAGCTGTCGTGACTTTCTCATGTGGAACACAAAAGATGATATTATGAAGAATGTTTTTTTTTTTTTTTTTGATAAAATGATATTCAATGGGGTCCAAAACAACACTGGACCCCATTCACTTTTGTTATATGGACCAAAAAACAGTGACATTGGAAAATCATACAGCTTTGGAAGGTAAGGGTGAGTAAATGACACAATTATCAGTTTTTGGTGAACTTTCCCTTCAAGTTTTAACCAATATGTGTATTTTACTATATTTTTGGAAAAGGAATAGTTGCATTATAAGATATGCAACACCCAATTTTCACAATTCAATCAATTCCTAATTGATAAAATCAAGCATCGCTCCGACATTTTCTTGTTCACTATTTCAAACGGAAATGCGTCCCATTGTAGAATTGAAATGGTTTGTGAGTGCTGTGTTGATTTTAATCCGTTTGGTTATGTGGAAAAACTTGGCAGTCCCTAACATGGAAAACTCAGTTTTTCATTCCGCATACATCTTTAAAAACCCTCCACTATTATCGCTTTCACCGTGTATTATTTTCAGCCGTCAATACGGCCATTCATTATTTAATACAGCTCTTTCTCTCACTCCAGCTCCTCATTATAGTCACTGCAGGGTGGAGAGACAGACGGGGCGTCACTGGAATTTTTAAATGAAGTAATTTATCTGAAACAAATACCTGCAGAAGGGAGACAAACCTATTTTCCATCAGCCCCATTTTTCCAGCTGGGAAATAAAAACAATTATTTCTGCACTCTTCCTATTTTATCTTATTCACACACATACGCCCAGTGGCCACACACACACACACACACACACACACACACACACACACACACACACACACACACACGCTGGGAAACATACAGTAGGTGTCCATGTGTGGTATGGGTCAAGGCTACTGAAACTGACAGCGACCCTTGGTGTGTCCAGTGACTCGTCGAAGTTAAGAAACATTTAACTTTATGCAAATGAGCTGCAACATGATATTAGAAATGTCTCTGTATACCTTTGCCAATCGCTGCCAGTGTGAACGGAGCTTGATACTGGCTGCATATAGTGAATTAGCCAACATTAACCATGTTTTTGTTGCACAAATGGTTTTTATGTTTCACATATAAGCTACATTCACCATGAATAATGAACCCTTTAAGATGATGCACACTAAAAAGGGGAGAGAGGAGAAGGTGTGTGTTCAAACACCTGTGAGAGTTTTTGGAACTGGCTATGAGACATATGGTAGATGGGAATTTTGCTGGCTTTGAAGTGAGAAAAACAGGGAGAGGAAAGGAAAGGAGAAAGGGCAGACCATCCCTCAAAAAGTGAAACCATACATTTACTACATTTATTACTAAAAAAAACACAAACCATTTTGCATACACTACCTTTCAAAAATTTGGTGTCAGTAATGCTATTCACCAAAGCTGCATTTATTTGACCAGAAATACAGTAATATTGTGAAATATTACAATTTAAACTGTTGTCTGTTTTAATGTATTTTAAAAAGTCATTTATTCCCCTGGTTTTTTTTTTTTTTTTTTTTTTTTTAATTTTCAGCATCATTACTCCAGTCTTCAGTCACGTGATCCTTCAGAAATCATTCTAATATGCTGATTTGGTGCTCAAGAGATGTTTCTTACTATTATCAATGTTGAAAACAGTTGTGCTGCTTAATGTTCTTGTGGAAACTTATTTGATATTTTTTTCAGGATTCTTTGATGACTAGAAAGTTCAAAAGAGTAATCCTTTGTAACATTACAAATGTCTTCATTGTCACTTTTGATCAATTTAATGTGTCTTAAAAAACATTACTGAACTTTTGAACATTATGTGTGAGCACACTTTGTCAAAACAGGTGACTTGCATGAGCAAAAGCTCACAAAATGCAATCTGAAATACACCCAAACGATAGAGTGACAAACAAAGCTATCCTGTAACAATAATTCCCTTTCTCTCTGTCTGTAGTGTCTGGCAGGCTGAGGCTGTGGTAGACCAGATGCTGATAGAGTTACATAGAGACATTTCTTTCTCAGGGATCTATGGTCTTTGGCGGTAAAAAGAGGCCATTGTTTGAACTGCTAGGGGTTTGGGGCTGTTCGGATTGCTGCTACTGCAGCAGGTTAACAGCATTCAAATCTCTCAGTATGACTGAGGAACTTTATAATGAGATTAATTTTTCTGAGAGAGAGAGAGAGAGAGAGAGAGAGAGAGGGAGAGAGAGAGGAAAAAACCATTAAATCAAATTAATCTTTCTTAGTGGTCCTTGATCTGTAAATTATCCATCATTTCTAAAAAAAAAAAAAAAAAAAGTTGTTTTAATTACTTAATATATTTTTCTACAAAATGTAATAACTTTCACTGCCTGATACACAATAATTATAATCAGGATTTCTGCCCTTCCAAAAATAATAAGTACTTAATTCACAGACATAATTCAGAAATCAAAGCTTGAGGGTATCTCTTTTACTAGCTACAAAAATGTACTGTGTACTTATGGAAGTTACAAATGCCATTTGAAGTGAGATGATAAACTCGCAGGGCATTCTGAACTGTTTTAAAAATCTTAGGAACGATTCAAGGATGCATTCACATGCAGTTGATACCTGTGGGCTGATTAACTGAAATAGTGATGCTGATAGACTCCTGCAGAGTATGTCAGTCTCTCTGCCGTAGCACATACACACACCTGACACTTTCCCCTGTCTGAGCTTCATGCGGCAATTCAGCAAATGACAGACGCTCCGACAGCTAAAACAACAGGTCTGATTCCACTCTCGCACACACACCCCACAATTACCACGGCAGACCTGAAACAGACATAATGTCACTCAGCTAACAAGCCAATGGGACAGAAGAGCAGAGTGACAAGACAGGTAAAGACTGCGTGTCTTCATTTGAAAGTCTGATAAATGCAGGGACCGATAATAGCATCGCTTCAGTATAGCACGATCAAAAAACTAAACGTTCAGGCTTGTCTAATGAATGAGGATCTAGACTACAATTAAAAAGTTTGCAGGTTTATAAAGGTTTCACCAAGAAGTTGGACAAGAAATGACACCACATTGAAGTGAATCAATGTTAATGAATGGATATTTTAAGAGATTGAATCATTCTCGTTCACTTTCCCTTTTGAAGTGCTTCATCTGGTCTTGAGTAATAATAGATCTATAAATATAGTAAGTATAATAAAGGATAAGACTTGTTTCACTGAAGAACAACTGTTTCTGAGTCAATGCAGTGAATGATTTAATAACTTATTCCTACAGAAAAAAAATATGCTGGTCATTATTTACGTATTACAATAATGTAATCTACAAAAAGATTCCCTGAACAAATCACTGAATTAAACAGAATGAATCTTTTTGGTTAACTGAATCAAAAAATGTGTTTTTAAATTGCATTAGATATAAAATATCCACTTATCAGTAGGAATGAAACAGATTTTGAAATAGAAAATGTCAGACGAAGTCAGGAGTGTGACAGCACTCTTTATCCTTTCAGGGAGCAGAGAGAGGGGTGAAAGGGAGGATGAAAGAGGGATGAGTGAAAACAGTCCTTAAAGGTGTGAATAATGCATGAAGAGCCGAGGCCAGACGAGAAACAGTCATCAGACCAGAACCCGATCGCTGATCCAGTTACCACTGAGCCGTCCCTAAAGCCCTGAAGTCTGCCTCTCTCTCATTTCTGTCTTGCTAAAACACACACACACTCTAACATAGAGAAAGTGAGGTGAATTGATTCTGGATCAGTGTGTAATCAGTGTAATAAAATGAGAATTATTTAAAAAGACTGTAGGTTGATTGGTCCGCACCATCCAATCATATTTTCTGTGAGAAAAATCTCTTGAGCAGTTCACTCAGGATTTGTTCTTGCATTCAAAAACAGCTAGACAGCGCAACAGAATAAAACAGAATGCAGATGTCTTATTGCATATTTTTTAAAACATGAAGGTCTTTTAACTTCAGATGGTGTCTAAAAAACTGAGACATCACAAAGACATGGTCAAAGACTTTCTTCTAGAGTATGTTTACAAAGAATAAAGAGCTGCAGATGGATACAAGAACATATCATGAATGGATCTTTATTTGGTGAGCTATTTTTTTCTATGTTTGTTGACGTGCTGCACTGTACATCATTTTAATTTCTCACATTACCACATTTTCATATCTGGAAATGTGTTTGCCACCTCACAACAAAGACTTTCGATCACACATAAAACCAATCTAACGTTCCAGCATGCATGCAATAAATCAAATTATCATAATTCATATTTCACACATGCCGTTTCTGAGAATGCTCTCCGGTAAATAATACTGTAGTAGATGACAGAAAGACGACTTGTTTCTTTAAACAACATTCACCTGTCATCAACAATCCATTGCCTTAACAAGTCTAAATGAAAAGCTACACCTATTAAAATCAAAAGCATCAATTACTAATTTTTAACATTAACAAACATTATTATATAATGATTAACACTCATTAGGTAATGCATATTATATTGCCACAAAAATTCAGATGTGTTCATATTTATTTCAAAATTCAATGAACAAGTGATCTGTTTGATACTGTGTGTTTCTAAATGAGTAAATCTAACATATAGTGAGGTTTATGCTAAAACCAAAGAAAAGTTAACAATGGGTTAAAAAAAAAAAATCAAGAAATAAAACTCCATTCATCCATCCATCCATCCATCCATCCTTCATCCAAGTGTGTAACATACAAGGAAAAGTACAGCCTTTGCTACAACTTGAACATGAAAGCACCAAAGCATTCATTGCACATTTATTTAGCTAAAGCTAATTTTGTCCGTATACTTTACAAAGCTAATTTTTGTTGTATATTTTCCAAAGCTATAGATGGTTGCTTAGTCATGTGATCGCTTTGCCTATGGCAGCCACCGAAGCTCTGCTATAGCTTAGGCTATACTGTATGTAGCCGTTATTAACTGCATTCTGAAGTCATCAACTCCTGGACATCCACGTCCACTAAGAGGTGTGAGGCCATCCCTCTTTCTCTCTGTCTGTAGGTGTGAAGGTTGTATTACGCCTTGTTAGCTCTGAAACACAGATTCTCAGTTGCCTGAGAGAAGTGTTGGCACTTAACAGCAGTGCTCTGTCACTAGCTATCTGCACTCTCCATGAGCCCGGGGAGAGATCTCTCTCTCTCAATCACACACACAGAATGCAAACCACACACCACAACAAGCCACTAAACACTAGCATGTATATGAAACTAACAGGAGCTATAGAGAATATGTGTTCTGATTTCTGTTCATGTTTGTGACTTTGTTGTAACATCATCCTGGCTGCAGTAACCTTTGTTTTTCAAGTTGTGACAATGACAGTAGGTGGGAGAGTGAGTTTATCTGTGAGCGTATACATTCTCTCATCATTTTCTGCGTGGTGACATATCAAAGAGCAAAGAGCGAGACCTGGCAGGCGTAGTCTTTGTATACAGTAAGTATGAGTGACAAAGCAAACTACGCTGCAATAAATATGGAGAGAGAAGTGTGTGTGTGTGTGTGTGTGTGTGTGTGTAATCTGAAAGACAGCTCTTATAAGTGTAAAGCTTTAATTCGGGAGAGACGGGAATGGGTTGTTTCCCACAGAGACGGAAGTCTAAAGAGGATCAGAGATTGTGTCTGTCAACAGCCATAAGAAATCCTTTCATATGGTTTCAATTAGAAAACGGAAAAGGAACTGTCGGGAGTCCATTTCCTGTCCTCCTTCCCTTGTTTCTTTTCTCTTTCTCAATCAATCTTTTCAGAAAGTTGTTTTACTTAATATCTGTATAACTGAGCACCAGAGATGTAGCTAGGGATTGTGGTCCCCCTGACAAAATACACATGGCACTTGGGTTCAAATCCATTTACATTAATATAATACAGTATATTACGTCGTAAAAATATTAATGCACAAATATAATAAATTAATAACCATTCAAGAATTTATTTTTTTATTTTAGTTGTTTTTTTTAGTTATTGTTCATATATATATATATAAACAATAAATTAAAAAGCACAACTAAAATAAATAAATAAATTCACACCAACCACAATTGTGTGTTTTTTTTTTTACTTAATACTTGCATTAAAAAAAAAAAAAAAACATTCCCACCATACAGCCCATTAGGTGCGCTCTGGATCCAGAAGAGAATGTTGCAAAGGTAATAAAAATTTGAGTGAGTTCTGCATGTCTTTTTACTCCACTCATGTCATTACAGGTATTTGAGTGAGTGAGTGAGTGTGTGTGTGTGCGTGTGTGTGTGAGAGTGAGTGAGTGAGTGAGAGAGAGAGAGAGAGAGAGAGAGAGAGAGAGAGAGAGAGAGAGAGAGAGAGAGAGAGAGAGAGAGAGAGAGAGAGAGAGAGAGAGAGAGATAGAAAGACGCTGCTCTCTGGCTCTGCGCTTCCCTGCAGGCTTTCATCTTTCTCAGGTTAGATTACTGTAAAGCACTCCTGTCTGCCAGCATTCCTGGAAGCTTTTTATCCGTGTACTTGTTTGTTTAAAAAAAAAGTGGCGGAAAAAAGTGAAGTGGAAAAAAAACAGATATAAAGGGAGCTGGGAATAAGAGGAGCTAACGGTCCTTTCCTCAACTGTCTAAACACATTTCAAAGCTCTGTTAGCAAACTGACTTAACTCTAAACCTACTGGCATACTCCCACCTTTCACCCTCACTCAGGGTCATTTACAACAATGCATGAAAGCTAATAAAACATAACATTAGCCTCAACAAGAGCCATAATGACAGGATGAAATGTATATACCCTGCTGAAAACTAAAAGCTAAAAACTTTATTATTTAAACTTCAAAACGTAAAGTTTAGTGTTTTAAAATATTGATTTAGAGTAAACTTTTGTGCAAAGTGATTTCTATTTAGTCTAATATAAGTTTATACACATTCTCCAAATGAGGGTGTTATCTGTCAGATAACAAATTTCTACACACAGTATGTGTTTCAGAAATCTGATTCAATCGAACATGTGAACAAACCAATTCACACTGCTTTTAGTTTTAGCAGATGCTGACAACTTAAAAACAGCAGCACAAATTTAATTAGAGCTGCCCTAGAGCTGTTTGTAACTATTAGTGCTGGCAATTGGACAACTGGAGGACCGAGTGTGTTTGTATGTGTGTTTGAAGGGACTGTGTGTTTAATAAAGGGTAGTATTACCATCCCACCTTGGAATGCCCAGAGGCAACATCAGTAATCATAGGGCTCATCCCACATTCACATGCATGTCTCTTACAGTATGTTTATGTATACAGGTATGCATGTGCATGCTTGTGTGTGTGAGAGAAAGAGTCTTGACTCTGCATTGGCTCTAAATGTCTGGTAGGGCCTAAAGCCGGAATGGAGTTCATGCACAAAGCTGTTTAAGCATGACAAGCCCAGGCAGTGTTAACCCTGCAGGGCTTGGGCAGGCCGGGCCGCCCCTGTACCCACAGACAGAAGCTGTGGAGAGAGCGCAGAACTTGTGAGCCAGTTGGGCAGGTGTTGCCAAAGCCTGCAAAAGCTTGTGTGTCCTCTAGGACCTCTGTGCACAACCACCCACACAAACACACATGCTCTCCAGTGAATTCATTACATGGGTTTGCAACACGGGAAGATTTCTGAAAAATATCCGAACTATACCCTGGTGATTTAGCTCACTTCTGAAGACAATTTTGTCCCTAAACTATAGTCAAGTTAATGCACGCATACACACAAACAGAAACACCAGGTTACAGGTTACTTTACGTACAACATCTCATTATGGGGTTTACACGCAGAGTTCTTACTGAACTGTTATCCATAATGCAATGCTGGTTTGAACAATGCTGACATTTCTCACCTGAGGTCAGAGTTCAGGCCTCGTAGACAAATTGTGGACGCATTCAACCTTTCTAATCATAATCACAACCCTCAATTTGTTATCCCTCTGCTATGATGTAGAGCAAAAACAAATGGTTTAAAAAAAAATCAATTCAAGCACAGGGCTTTTAAACAAACTGAAAGCATTAGCACTTGCTGAAAATGTTTTTAAACTATTATTTAATTATTTCCTGTTATTTTTCTATAAACTTGGTGGAGTGGAGAGCTGAAATGATAGTTTAATAAATGAATACATTAACATGTGGCGTCATCATCATAACAGCATCATAATGAACAGAGCAAGCATAGCGTATTGTTTAATTATCCCATGATTTTACAAAAAGGCTAATTGGAAAGATTAGACTTGTGTACAGAATAACCATTTACGTAAGAAGAGCGTAAGAACAATGGGGGGGAAAAAATGCATCAGCACACTGGGGTGGAAAACAGTGATGAACAAAACATACTGGACATATTTACTTAAACAAGCATAAGCTGTGCCAACAGGTACACAACATATGTACATTTAGTCTTGGCCCAATGCAGATGGCAGAACAAACTGCTGAGCCAATGGCAGCAATTGAGGATATCTTTGAACTGATACCTCCAAATACTAATAGCTTATACAATACAAACAACAAAAATCCAAATTGAGATTTACAGGCAGTCCTACAACAAGTGAAGAGCTGCAGAGCTAACTTACATTAAAGCTATTAGACATGGAGCTCAGAGAGAAGAAGCCCGCAGATATGAGCGGCTATATGATTGTTATAGGTAGACAGATGGCCGGCTTTCACTCGTGTCTCCTCTTGTCCATGTCAGCATGACCTCAGTTCCTCCACAACTGCTCTACACACAGGTCACCTGTGCTCAAAACACCTGGACCAGACCTATGCCACGTCATCTGTGTGCAGGCTGCACCTTGACAATAATCTCATGGCTTTTTATGTTATTTTAAAGTTTCCATGGAATCAAAGTAAGTTTTGTGGTCATCTATATGCTAACGGAGCCCTAAACACTGACAAAATTCACTCGTACACATTTAAAATTTACTGTCTTGCTCTTCAGGGAAAAGGGACTGTAAATATTAATTACTCATGGGACAAACCTTTCAATGTCTCACCCAAACTTCCTAGTATATAATATATCAGTATCTTCCTAATATATCAGTACATGACAGAAACCTGAGCACGTTGAGCAATTTCATGTTGTCTTTAACATCATTAGCAGTAACCGTATGTTTCTTTACTGACACATGAACAGCCTATGGTGTTTTACCAAGGGGGGGGAATCAACTCCACACACACACACAGTTGACTGTCAGTCAGTGACTCATATGTGAAGATCTATCTTAGACAGCATTATACATATATATGTAAACTCTCTGTTACTGTATATTAACCAATATAAGAGAATCCAACACTGATTTCAGACCAGCCAACAAGCCCCAATCTGCTATTTTCATGAGCGTCATAGGCACAAGGCCTGCTCCATGACAAACCCCTGAAACTCTTTAGCATTTTAATGAGGCGCTTTATCCCGTGTCAGTCGACTGTGTAACTGCGGGTAAGAAGAGGAATGGCAGGGTAAATTATTAAGCAGAGCTGCCCTGTGCCTCCCAGCTGATACGTTCTGAACCAGAAGACACCAGGGGTAGAGGGGACGCACAGCCCTGAAGTACGACACAATTTATGACCTCTGATGGAAAACACCTTCTGAAACCATTATGGATGAGCTATACGATATATGCAGATAGATGGAGCAGCACATTTAAATTTTATTGATCGTTATTACATTAGGAAGGTGATTATGGGAACAGAAAAATTTACTGACAATTTAAAATAGCATATATATAAAAACATATGAACAAAATGGTATTATATGGTATATTATAATACATGTATATATTACAATAAAGAGGAAAATTATTATATTATAAAACAGTGTAACAACAACAGATTTTTAAAACTATAAAATAATTATATTCAGATAACTTGAAAAATTAACAAGAATTACTATTAAATTGTTTTTCTAAATATTTTCCCCATATCAATTTTGAATAATAATAGTAGTAGTAGTAGTACAAAATAATGAGAAAGATTTGTACTGTACATTCATGTCTCCAACAAAAGACCGTTCATGTACAGTCACAGTCCGAACAGTATGATCTAATGTTTGAGTCACACTGAAAGTGAGCAGTGAAATCAAAGGTGACTGTTCACTTAACTATAAATGTAACTAATATTGACACAGATGCCCACATGCTTTTAGGTCATTTCAAATCCAAGACAAGGCATTAAAATACTTTCCCCAGTAGAACTAAATGCAACAAAGAAAGACCAGATGAGGGTGGAGGTTTTTTTCTGACATTTTGCATCCATTTTATAGTTTTACCAAGGCAATCTTGATGCCAAAGGACGTTTCCCAAAGAAGGACAGACAAATCCCCCTCAAATAAGGGCCGGAAAGAGGCTTTTCTATTGCACATTCAGAGGTACCACTCATCAGGGGCGTTTGAGAGGCTTGTTTAGTGTTCGGCAAATAATGGAGAATCAGAATTCCAAAGATTCCATCTCGTCTTGGAGCCTTTGATTGCTGATGAAAGAATGCATGGATAATCTCATTCAAAAGGCGCTAATAACCTTGACTGACCTCAACTGCCACACTTCAGAATGGGACTGAAATGAGACTTTTTTGGTGACAAAAACGAGTCCTTTACAAAGAAACGCTTGGCTGTGGCCTTTCCTTTGTGGTGCGAGAGCACTATGAATGCACAGGGGCCTTTGACAGGCAGAAGTCAGTGTTCACAGTCGGCGTCTGGTGATGAAGACTGGCTGAGGCAACTGCAAACCCTGAGGCAGATAGAGCGCGAGTGTGACTGGTTCTCCGTGGCATTCACCGCAGAGCCTTAGGGCAGAGGCCCGACTTCCCAATGAATGGGTCAGTGACTATTGAATTTGAGATGCAGAAAGCATGAAGGAATGAATGAATACAGACAAATTAACACCTCTATAAATCTGCATCTTGCATGTCTGAGCACAGATGATGAGTCAAAGACTGAGTCAGCTCTAAACTAGAGCAGACTGGAAGCAAAAGAACAACCTGTGAGCACTTTCAAGTAAAAAAAAAAAAAAAAAAAAAAAACACTTTCCATTCGGATAGCATCATTATGAATTTAATTAGTGCATGCACCGGTCCAGATAAGGGATGAGCAAGTTTCTGTTTAAAAAACAAAAGGGCAGTGGGAGAGCTCAGCACTGATTTACACACTTTAATAAAATCCAAATACAATTGTTCGGCTGTAGATAAGCAGATGAATGAAAAAATAGGAGAAAAGCGCAAGCCACTGATTTAGGGTCTAATTAATTCATGAGATAACTGCAAACTGCCAGCCAGAGAGACAGACAGACAGCATGACAGAGACAGGATAAAGCAGGAGGATAGCCAAAGAGACAAAGAACAAGTAAATTTGGAAAGAGGACAGAAAGAAAAGTGAGAGAAAGAGAGGATCAAAGAGACTTAAAGATCAAGGTGCAAATTACTGGGGGTTTTGGGCAAGATATAACCACATATTTGTGACTAGGGAGGACCAAATTTAAAAATTTATGAGGTTAACCACTATTTTGAATATTGGAGCGGGTCTGTGATGGTTACCCTCATAATTACAGTTTGAACCCCTACAAATCAGTCAAATTGTAAGAATGGGGTCTTAAAAGCATGTTTCTAATTCTACACATTAAGTTTAACAAAATTTTCAAAATTTAATTATCCAAGTTAGATCAACAAATTAGTCAGAGTGCTTATTTTTACTTTGTGGAATGGCCGGAGGTGGTAACCATGGCAACAGGAACCTCACTTCTATTAGGATAAGTATCAGACAGAACATTGAGAAAAGATAAATACTGTCATTATTTCCCATTTTATAACAGGTTTACATATTAAAAATTTTATTTAAAAAAAGACTTCAAGATGGTTGGCCGTTAGCTAACTGAGCTAGGGGGTGGCAGAAAACAGATTACAAACCAAAATTTGCATACAGAAATGAAAAGGTATCCTTCAAAAGAGCTGATGATAGCGCACATATGAATCAGAGTGAGAAAGAGAGAAGGAAGTGTGCATGGTGAGTGTAGTCTCAGGGCTGCAGTGGTATTTGTTACATAATTCCTGCTAGCAGTGTAACATCATGGCTGAGTGCTTGTGCTGGGTGAGTTTATGTAGCGCTGGGCCTGTCGGAGCGGTTCGGCACACATGGCGCATATGCGGTTAAAGCTCTTAATGCAGTTCCCGCGTGACCCCGGCAGGCCATGTCCCAGCCAGCTGCAGTATGAGACGGATGGCCAGCTCCTGCTGGGACGTACAGCCACTCTGGTGCAGGGGTCTCTAGAGGGTATTATCCACACAGGACATCATGTTTAATTTACTCAAAGATGTGCTAATTATCATAAATGCATGGGGGAATTAGGAACACATACTGGAGAATAATTACGGTATGGTTTAGGTGCAGAGAAATGACGGTGCTAACACAGCAAGCTGCATCTAAAATGTCTGTTTTTGGTATTGTTGATACACTTATTTACCGATTTAATAAAAAGAGGACAGAAAATTATGAAGAACAAACAGGTTTAGGAAATGAAGCAAGTTAAACTCGAACTCAAATTTCCCACATAAGCACCAAGGCCCAATGTTAAACTGCTAAGCCACAGCTCCGTTTGATCTGATCCTTATTTCAAAAGGATCATGAAGGTACAGTGCAGCCTGAGTGTACATGTATGTATATCTGTGTGTGTTCAGCAGGAGGGAGGACAGAAACGCAGCAGGCACTAGGAGAACATCTAAAGTACATGAGTGATCTGTCACAGTGTGTGTTGTGCGTCTGCTTTTCTGTTAGATCCAGCAGAGATCTGTGGGCTTATGAACATCACCCTCATCAAACGTACATGCATGTGCTTTTAATCAAGACATGTCTGTTTAACTGTGTTTATCAGCCCCATAACAGAAGGACTGTGTGTCTTCCTATCTGTCTGTACATGTGCCTATCCCTCTGTCTGTCTAGTCTGATGAGAGAGAGTGTTTGTGTGTAATTAATTGGATATGTTTGTAATTAGGAGTGAGTGAGCAACACATTTGGCTTTGTTTGGCTGCCTCAGCACAGCAAAAAGGAGTGCAGAAATAAATTGATTACACAGAATTGTAATTACACTGAAATTATCTCTTTCACTCAGGGGGTTAATTACTGTCCATACAGTAAACATGCACTGTTATTACTCATGGGCCTACATGCAGGGTCTCCCTATTAATTCTGAGGAAAACACTGCAAAAATGGGAAATAAATATAGCGGAAATAAAGAGTGTGGACCGGTGGTGTCCGATCAACATTATGATGGTGGTTCATCTCACCTCCTATTTTTACTAAAGGTCAGTGTGTGGCTATTACTCTGAAAATGCAATGTTGTATTTTGTAGTTCATGCTACAATTACACAGGTTGCTTTGTTCATTCCTCTGACAAATCATTTGTTCTTCCAGCTCCTGCATCTTCACTGGCTTAAATTGAGGGGTGGAACTTATATTCCTTAGAGTATCGGCAGTGATATTGTATAATATTTAATATTTTAACATTTAAAATTCTTACAGACCACAAACCTTTTTTTAAATGCTATATATAAGCTTTATCACCCTATTTTTTACATTATTCTTGTTGTGTTAGCAACAAGTGAAAGTCAAAGTCTTTACCTATCAATTAAAATCCATCACTTATGTAATTCATGACCGTTTATTATGCTACTTTAGAAGGTAACTGCAGACACCAAGGCCATTCACAAAGTTGTGGAACAGGGCTAATGTATCTGCATTTAACCATAACATGACAAGCTGGGTGATCTGCATTTTATCCATCCACAAAACTGAAAGATCAAATCGAGTCGAGTCGACCAATCAGTGTCAGACTAACTCCACCGAACGAATGAGTTCTCATCTCCCTCCTCTTTTCCCTTCAATTTTCGTTTATTTCCTTTGGATAGTGATCTTTTTTTCCTAGCAGACTGTTGAAGGCAGGCAGTAATGAACCGTCTCCATTTAAAGAGGAGAGAGGGCAGTAGAGAGATGAACGCTCACACTGAGATGTGTTATCTTTTATAACTGTGACTAAAACACTGTTTAATGGGTGACTACTCACTCATCAGGGCTCTTGGTTTGACTCTGTTAATAAGCTCTTCTCCCAGCCACTTAAAAAGACCCGTCAAAGCTCACGACACAGACGCACCAATGCTGACACAATTACTAACAGGCATTATAGGATATAAACACATTATAATCAACTAAACATATTGATGTCTATTTAAGGTAAGTCTGTGCACTTGGTCCAGTTTACTCTACCAAAAAGGTGATTGGCTTTTTTTTTTTTTTTTTTTTGAGGCAGTGCTTTCTTTGGTACAGCTGCCAGTGTTATGGTAACTTCTATTCTTTTTATACAGTCTCTAGTGAGACTCAACTCAAGCTAACACGCACTTGTGCGCCCATCAAAAGAATCTGAGTGCAAACTGACTATCAGAGAGATGGAGAGCACCCTGAGAGTTTGATCGTTCACAGCAACAGAGAGAAAGAAGGAAACATCTCGTTTTTAAAGCAGACAGCATACACCTTCAGCTCCTCCGCCGTAAACTCAGAGACAGAGAGTGAAAGATGGACAGAACGAGAGAAAAAGAGAAAGAGTTTGGCGTGTTTGATGTCAGACCACATTCCAGAGGCTGTCTGAATCCCTCCGACGATCACTGCGGCTCTCGTTCCGCCAGTTACCATGGCAACAAGGGCCTGCATGGTGGACCGGAGTTGGAGGGTGTGGATAGAGAGAGAGGGAAGGAAGAGAGTCTCTAACTGCAGCCAGGTACCCAGAGGCCCATAGAGACCCAACATCTTGGCACAGGGTGACAAGCGCTTTTCAAATCCCTCCTTCCATCTACCTCTTGGCTTTTCTTCTCTGGAGAAACAATACGGTCTCTTCTGAATACTAAGAGAGCTCGCAAATTTCTCGCAACTGCTTCATGACTGAAATGTCCTTCAACATCAACGCAGAGATGTATGAGGACTCTCACTCCTGTGCGCAAGGGCAAGACGCATGAATAAGTCATTTGTCAACGTTCCAGTTGGGACGTCATAAGACCGAATCGTAATTATCAAAGTGTCACTCTTGGTTATGAACAAAAGCCATTCCCTGGCACTTAAGATTGGACACTTTAGGGACTGATCGTTTCATTATTGTGTGCGTTTCCAACCCAAAATACACTCCTACTGTCCGTCACTGTCTTAAACCAGTCGAAGCAGAACGGGCTTATATTAAAGACTGACGACTTGTGCATGAAAATGGAAGTTATGAGAAGGTTCACATGGAATATGAGCTTTTATGCAGAATTTAAAGCCCAATCTTAGACAAAACTCTTCACATCTTACAATTTTGTTTTTCACCTATAACTGAATTGAGTTTTGAATACATTTCTTATTATTTTGTATCATATAACACCACCTACAGTGAAATCCCATAGGTCCACGTAACTACATTAAGAATCTTCTGATTGGCTGAAACTGTGACGCTGCAATTTGCAATCAGTAAGGACAGACATATTGCTTGTCGCTGGTAACTTGTTGCACTTTATACATTTGGCAAATGCTTTTATAACGAATGATTTAATTTTCATCAGCATGTGTGTTCCTCGGGAATCAATCACGACCTTATAAGCCATCCTTCTGGTGACTATCCATCCATCCATTCAGCATTAATGTGTGTTTAGCCTGATATCTTTTGACACACATACCACTGGAGTTTTGAATGAAAACACGAACACAATCAGCAATAGCTGATCATTATCATGATTAGCCCTTGAGAATCTGTAGGACAGATCGTTAATGTTGGCGGTGGTAAATGGAGAGAGTCGTGGAGCATCACTACAACCTCAGCACCTTTCAGATCCAATCAGGACAACCATTTCTCACCTCTTCACTCTATTAGAATATCCTTCAACAACAAGCAAATTAATTACAACTCATGGACAACTCAACATGATTGTGTGTGTGTGTGTGTGTGTGTGTGTGTGTGTGTGTTTGGGGGGGTGTGTGAGAGTATCTGTGTGATTTGGTAAAACCTAATGAAAAGTGCAAAAAGCTACGCATGCCAGCTTTACAAATGAAATGTTCAATCCATTCATTAGCAAGGACCATTAGGCAAAACCTCACAGCAAAACAAACAAACATTAGAGCCTATTTGGAACAATGATGGATGGACTCCAAAGAGATTTTTAGTCTTTTTTTCACCTAGTAGAATGTGACCTCTGGCAAAGAGAAAAAGAGAGACTGTTTCACTTAAGTACCAACTTTGCCTCAGATGTTTCTTCTTAAATGTCTTAGAAGAAATAAAAATGGAAACAAATAAGACATGAGTAAAGAGCTATCAAATGGACGTGGATAGAAGTATGAGTAATGTCTGAATATTACATTAAATTAAAATAACAAAATTAAAAATTAATAGTAGGCTTTGATATCTTGGCAAATCTGAGACACTCAGTGGAGACACTGAGATTACTAAGGTCTTTTTCTCAAGAGAATAATCTGAGAAGCAGGAGGCTTTCCTCCATTTACTGTCTATGAGTCTGAAATAAGATAAAGATGTCCTTTGTGATTTTTCTTTCATATGGGTTTGCGCATGATTGTGTATGCCTTATGGGAAAGTGAACAAAAAAAATAATATCACTGACTCATAACCAAGTTACTAACTGAGAGCCAAGGCGTGTGTGTGTGTGTGTGTGTGCGAGAGACACTGTTAGAGAGAGCGAGACGGAGAGAAAGAGAGATCCCAAATTCTGCTTGGAGTACTTCTCATATCTGACTCACAGTGCAAAGTCCCTCTGCAATTAATCTCTCCTTTAAAGTTTCTTTCTGACCCTCCCAAAGGCTTTCCTCTCATTCTCCTCTTTCGCTGTGTGTTTGTGTTCAGTGAGGAGTCATTGTGGATTGGGGCCTATTTGATGCAGAATCACAACAGGAGTGGAAATGAGAATGAGGAAGAGGAAAATGAGAGTGCAGGGCCAGTAATGCTCAAAGACATTTGCTCTGTTCCGAAACCTAGTGAGCACACAGAAGCAGATTTTTAAGACACCACAGGCACACATCACAAAAAGGTACTGTAGGCAATTTAATGATGTTTCCTCCTAAGATAACTTGTTTTATCGAAATTCTAAGGCAGCCTCATCTGTATCATTAGTGGAGAAGACAATCCCAGAATGAATCGTGCAGAGCTAAGATGGTAGACGATGCGAAAGAAATGTTGAATATAAATAAACACTTCAATCATTGTTGAAAAGTATAAAATAGTTTGATGTCATTAAAAATGTATTATTGTACCCAATAATTCAGTGTGCTCTATGTATTTTATGGTTAGTAGAGTATTATGCTGTTATCTCTACTAGTGTTAATTTCGTTCTACCTTTTTTCCATGACTAAGATGAGACGAGACGACACCAAGGTCATTAAATGATAACTGTGACTATATTAACATGCAATATTGTTGTCACTATAAAAAAAAAATAAAAAAAGGACCATGCTGATAGGGAATGTGGAGGTCATTTTGAAAGGGCAGACTTTTTTTCTCCTCGAGTCATCCAGGAAGACCAAGAAAGAAAAGGAAAGGACAGTGATTGAGAGACAGGAGAGGACATACAGGGAATATTAGCACTGTCTTCTTTTCTCCTCCATCACTCCACAGGGTGCCTCTGTGATTTGTGTTTAGGACGGCAATCAACAAACGAACAGAACCAAAATAACAAAACTGACCCCAAAACAGCACTCTCAGATGGCTTAAAATGAACTTGAACTTTTTTTCAGACTCTCTTCCTCATGTGACGTCAGTGACTACTTCACACAGTACAGAAACACCCTGGTGGGGAACAGCAGGCTGGATAGGTTTGATTAATGGGACTGATGGCTTTAGAAGGTGGTGTATATTTAGCATGCTAATATAGGCTCTGCAGACGCAGAGGAGCTCTCTGATATATTGTTTTGAGCACTCTCTTAACAGACCTCTCCATTAAAAGTTCCATAGCATCTGCTCTGGAACTTTTTTTTGTAATGGATGACAACACCTTTACATTCACCGAAGAAAATGTAAGTGGTACTAGCACATGCAAAACTTGCTAGGGTGCTGTGGGTGGTTGCCATGGTGTTGCTACATGGTCACTATGATGTTTAGAGAGACTTATAGTACATTAATAAGGGGTTGCTTTGGTTTTCTGGGCAGTTCTAGGTGGTTGAAGCACCGCTCAAACAGAAGTCGCTTTCAAACAAAGCAGCTTTCTGTTTTATACTAATGCAAAATCTGCACGTGGAAATCTTTCGCCATTACGAGAAAATCCCGACCTTTTGAAATGACTGGATTTCTCCTGCTAAAATTCACTGATCAATGGTAAATGTGACTGATTGTGAACAAATCTCTAAAGGTGCATAGTAATTTTGATACTTGCCTTAGCAAACACTACTATTTTGCTTTATTTATAAAATACAGTGTGCAGGAATCTTTGTGAAGATGTTCACAGCTGAGATGTCCGGCTCTAAAAACAGTTACACTTACATTTTAACATGTAAGCATCCTTAAAGAACAGAAAAAGTGCCACAAAGTATGAGGATAACCTCATTCTAAAGAAAAATTTTCTTGGACATAGCTGGGAGAAGAAGTATGAAGAAAAACGCTTATGAACCTAGAAACCTCTCTCACAATCTCTTTTGTCTATAATTCTGTTCCTCTTTTTTCTCTCAATGTTTCTATTTTCTTCTTTTCCATGCCTCATGTCAGCCAGAAATCATGCTGTATAAAGAGAGTCTGGAACAAAATACAACCTGTGGCCTTGGCAAGCTTTTCTATCAGGCTGCCATTGTGGCACAATGACACATTACCCATGGTTTACGATCGCACGCACACACACAGCAGAACTGTGCTGTCTTGATGATGTCTCCATGAGTAAGAATGTAATGAATGCTGACTTCAGACCCATCAAAACAGACGAGCATTAGCCCAATCCAAGCGTGACAGACAGTCAATAAATACTAATCAGACTTTGCTCACCTTTCCCCAGCCTGTCTGCATGACACAATGCCTGTGCTTGACATGAGTGCCCAGATATAAACCCCCAAATGAACAATGTGGTGACAGAGTCAAATGACCTGATTTGAGTTTAATTTTCTAGATGCTGTGCTTTTTTGGTCTTCAGCACTCAAGTAATTCACTATGTAAGATTTTGGGCCATGATTTAGCAGTCTGAATGCCCTTGCGATTAACAACAAAAATAAACTTGACGATTTTTCCTCTTGCTTGGTCAGCTGCCTTATTGTTCGTCATTAGAATTGCTGCCCATTCTCCTTTTCTTGTTGATCATCTAAAGCTCACTCTTTAAGAGCCGTGCCATGTTCTTTTACTTCCTACTCTGTACATCCGTCCAAATTTAAGAGCTGGAGAGAGAGAAAGAGTGGGATAATTATCAGCCGGATACTCTTGCAGGAGGTAACCCCCTCCTGCCTTTCTGTCTAACATAGAATTTTCAATAGTCTAATCACTGCACTGCTCCGGGGGGCTCGGTGGTCTTTAATATTTTAGGCAAAGAGGTTGACCTGTTGTGCCCAAAAGCTGGGAATTCCCAGAGGACCACCGTGATGGCGGAGAACTGGAGATCTGGCACTTTAGCTGTAGCCTCGGAATGACTCACACCTCCTGCGGTTTACACAGTGTTTCATCACCTGCCTCCAGTCTGAGCCAAAGAGTTTTTGCAGAGATCTTTTGATAACCATTATTTAACGCCTCTGTAAACAAATAGTTGTAGTAAGTCACATTTTAAGCTATTTGGGGAGAATTTAATTGTCTAAATTGTTTTGGCACCCAATTTGTGAAAAGGTTTTTGTCGTACATGCTAACTGTTTAGCGAATGCGCCCTTTTTACTGTAGTTAATGTGTGCATCATTATCTAATGACTGCGCTAATCTCTGAGAGTGTTCATTTATGTGCGCGTGTGTATTACGCTTTGATGGAGTTTTGTGAGTGCCTTGGGGCAGAGCTTATTAACAGAGTCAAACCAAGAGCCCTGATGAGAGAGTGGTCACCCATTAAACAGTGTTTTAGTCACAGTTATGAAAGATGACACATCTCACAGTGAATATTCATCTCTCCCTTTCTTTCTCCTCTATTACTTGCGCAATTAAAACAACTTGTAACGTTTCCCAACGGAAGCCTCAACCAAACCTTCCTCTTTCCGTTCTCTCTCCTTCCCCATCATTCCCATCCAAAGTTCTGTCTCCGTACTGGATGGCTGAACCTGAGTTCCACTGTGGGCAGGTGTTAATGCATATTCATGAGCACGCTAATTCTCATCCAGGCTGCCATTGTGAAGCCAGTACCGTAGGTGGTAACTAGCCTTCACTCAAAGTTAAACAAACAATACGGTCGTGAAAAAGCTTCCTGGACAGCAAATACATGCATATTCATGAGTGAGTCACAAAGGTGGACGGCAGCCTCTGCAACAAATTATTGAGGTTCAGGGAGATTTTGGAGAACAAATCTGTGTTTTTATACAAGAACTGTTGAGCCAAAACAACAATTTGACAATGGGTTTACTATGAGATTGAACAAATATGGACTTTATTATACATTTCTAGAGCTCTATTTCTGAATTTCTGAAATCTGTTGGGGAATTTTCACTGAAGCATTTGATTCAATTTCAAAACCTAGTCTGTTTGAGAGATTTGCCATGATCTTCCTGGATTACAAATTAATGCAACTTGACTGGTCAAAACCATTACTAGAACATCAGACCCAATGAAATTAAAATTAAAGTTTTAGTCAAAATATTTTAGCTTTGAGATCATCTGTTGTCTACTAAAACTTTTAACAGATATCAACATAATTAAATCCTGTTGGAAAAAATATGTCCCAAACTTTCCAAACAATAGAAAATACTGCAACACAGGACAGAAAAATGTCACTTCAGTACCATTGCATATGGGTCTTTAAGGCCTACTAAGCCACCAAGAAACAACAGTCATATAACACAAATAAAATCATGATGAAGTGATAACAGTGTATCGTTTCAGTCTAAGCTCTGAGCTGCTACCATGGCACAATGTGATTTAACAAATATTGCTCTTTACACCGTGTCTACACCATTGTCGCGTCGCACCGCGCCGCAACAGCTAAAAGCTGTCTACACTGAGCGCGACAAACTGACCGTTGCAAAGCACTTGGACTACGTCAGAAATAGAACGGGGAATCCGTTTACTGTCAGGAATCTGTTGTGGAGTTTTCCGCGCCGCATCCTGTGTAGACAATATTACTGATTATAATGGATTCCATTGTCTTTTGACGCGTCACGTCACATCCGGTGTAGACACGATGTTATGCGAATTCAAAACTTCCAGGGCACCAAAACAGGTCTTCTCTTCAGGTGAGTATGAGGAAGATACACCATGGCTTGTTGCAGAAATCAGAATCTCCTACCAGGTATAGTAATTACCCACAAAACACGGCTGCGACAAAAGGTCCTCTGAGAAAGAATTGCTTTCAAAGGTGCACTCAGAAGAATGAAGTTTAATAAAAAAAAAACAGGTTCTTTCAAAAGTGAAGGACACACCACTATAGAAAAAGACATGCCCACACACACAGATGTCAATTTAATGTACAAAAAAAAAAAAAAATTCCACTCCACTCACATGCACACAAAATATACACATTTTTGAAAGCACGTCATTTCCATGGAAACAACTTTCAACAGATGTTTTTCTAGGCAGTGCCATGCCACATTGGGCCAATGAGTTTATACTTTTTACCGTCAACCCTCAAAAACCGATGGTCATACATAATTGAGAGAGACTAAAGACACAGAAGACCAGATTTTCATGGGGGTCTTATAAGACAGGCATGGCAAAGGACACCTATATATCCTTAAAGACCTGGATTTAAGTGTCAACTGAACATTTATTTAAAAGAAAAGTGCCTAAGAGAGAGACATCAATAAATGATTTATGCTCTCTTTATATCACTGCCTGACAGATTAATCAGATATTCACTCCTGGGAGTGAAGATACTATCATAGCACTATGATGTGCCCGAGGAGTCAGTCACACTGCATATTAATGAGGAATGGGACGTGAAGGAAGACCACATGGTCATCACATGTGCAAAGATAATGAGGCAGGTCCAATCATGAGTTTTCAACAAGCATCAATATATTCAGTGTTGGGGAAGCTACTGTAAATCTACTTGAGACATTTCCCATCATCCTGTGCAAGAAAGCATCAGGATGACAGAGGTGTAAAGTACTTGAGTAAATGTAATTAGTTACTGTACTTAAGTATTTTTTTGGTTACTTTGTAGTTGCACTGAGTATCAAAGGCTGCGTTTACATTGGCACAAAAAATCCGATCTTTTGCTCACATCTGACACAGATCGGAATTTGTTGCACACGTGTAAACACAAAAATCCACACGAGATCCGATTTTTTCGCATACGATCTGAGCCACTTCCAAATGTGGTTTTAAATCAGATACGTATCCGATCTCTGGACATGTGACCTACGTCTAAACACGCATAAAGATATTGGCAACTTTTACTCTCTACTTGACTACATTTTTGAGCAAGTAAATGTACTTTTTACTCCACTACATTTGTGATGAGTAATGCAATTACAAATTACATTTTTTATGGCAGCTAACTTTTTCTGCAGCAGTTTGTTTCTGATATAAAGAAATGATATCGCCACCTAAGGGCATTGAAGGTACTATATCTTGTGCATTTTGCCTTTACTCACCCAAAACTTGTCAACAAGGATACTTTACGTGAATGTGAGTGCATTAGCAGGTAGTTGCTGATCGCCGATGTTTTATTTATTAGATGAGGAAATGACTGCAGCTGGTGATTAGGCTTAAACCAGCACATACAGTAGACTCTGACTATTTAATTTTACTTAACATTGTTTTATTTATCCGCTATATTGACAAGACCGTTTTGAAGGATATTGGTTTACTTATGGCCTTTCTGTGCACTTGAGCTCAACTGAGACTTGAGAGTTTGTAGACGTTTAAAAGGTTGTGTCGACCTTGATTTATTGCAACATTGAGGTGTTCCATTTTATTTTGATTTTAGAAAATAAACTTGATTTCTCATCTTACAAATCAATTGATTCTTATTTTCACTGGCATGTCTCTCAGGACTAGTGCTTCTCTAAGCCTACATTCAGCATGAGTAAAATACTTAAGTACTGTTAAAATCAGATACTTTAAGACTTTTACTCAAGTCATATTGGAATTGGTTACTTGTAACTTGTAGTGGAGTCATTTTCAAAGTAAGGTATCAGTACTTTTACTCAAGTATGGTTTTCAGGTACTCTTTACACCTCTGCAGGATGATGTGCTAGCAAAGTTACAGCTGCTCACATCACTTTAGTTGGAGTGCTCAATCTGAAAGCATGATTGGCAGTTAATATAATCAGAGCGCATGGCAAAATTCTCTCAATGTCATGATGTTGTGATGTCATAATCCCTTGTAAGGGATGTGTTATGATGCGTTTTTGGCACTCCTGATGAGTGTTAGTGTGACCTGTAAAGTCTCGCTCTGTCACTCACGGGGTGTAATGACACTGAGAGATAATGACTCAGCATTTCAGCAGGGTGGAAACGTTCTCTGTGAATTTCAATAAAGCAGATGGTAGCGATGCTATCAAATATGCAGCTCACAGTTTCACTTTTCCTCTGCTGTGAGGACAGTTGGGTCTTTATTTAGCAGCTTTAGTGAGACAAGTCTGGCTGTAACTGGTAGCCGAGAACGTGAATCATGAATGGCGAGTATCCTGAACTATGACTTGTCTGGAGAGGACGCTGAAAACCAGGTGGTATCATCCTTGAGTGTGCCATCTATTTTCAACCTACCATTCAAAATCCCATTCAGCATGAAAGCGAATCTCCACTCGACATGTCAAATCAAAACCTCCAAAAAAAAAGAGACGAGCTCCTTTGGAAATGAACCCCCTTGACTTGTCCTCCCGATGCAGCAGCCAATCACACTGTGAGACAGCTGCATCTCTTCTCTTCTCAGCGCTTGCCCTACAGATGCTTGTCTGGCTGCTCCTGTGGACCGATGAATCCTGCAGGTAACGAGTCAGCACAGGGAGGCATGCTGGGACACGTGGCTCTTCTTTTGCGCATCTCGTTTGCCTAAATTTGCATTCATTACACATCAGAAGGGCTCAGAGAGGAAGAAGGGAGTGCAGTGTGGCGCCGTGGTGGATTGTGGGAGCTCAGAGGGGGGCAAGAGCTCTCAGGGGCTGGAAAAACAACTCAGTGGGTTATTAAGCACAAGGGTACAGCAGTTCACTGAGGTGAGAAGGAAGAAGAGAGTGTCAGTGAGCGGGAAGGAGAGAAAGAGTTTGCTCCATTCCAAAACCTAGATACCAATGTAGCATTTTAAGGGATCATAGGAGCAGCTTAATTACAGTGCTTCCTAAGATACCACATTTTAGTCAAATTCTAAGGGTGCGCTGCATGTATCCTTTGCAGAGAAAGCAAACCCAGAATGAGCTCAGTGGAAAAACAATACAAGATGGCAGAGAAAGTGGGAGAAATGTTGAATCTAAAAAAAAAAAGTATCAATAACAATACTTGTAAAGGATAATTTACTGAATGGAGTATTGTGCTTAACTTTGCAACATGCTAATAATGATGATTAGGATGCTATCTTAGGAGGCCTGTGTAAGAAGTAGGCTGCTCACTAGGAACAGAGCTTGTTTGTGTGCGAAAAAGCATGTTTCTTCGAACTGCGTGCAGGTTTCGAGGTGGAAGTGAGCTACACTGGGAGTCGGAGGTGATGGAGCAATGAGACGGAGGAAAGAGGAGAGGAAGAACATGTTTAAACGTCTCGATGCACACGCTCAGACAAACCCCACTGACACATCACAACTCCTCCAGTCTCCTGACAAATCCTGACAGATTAAGTGCTTTTATCTATTCACCATTTGCCACGAGAAAAGCATTTATGAGAGCCGGGACAGTGTACATTAGTAATATTCCCTTAAGCGCTCAATCATGTCAACTGCAATTTGGAAAAGCAAAAAAAAATGTAAAAGGTCAAGTCTTCTTTTTTTTTTTTTTTTTTTTTTGTAACTCTTATAGATATCATGATAGCAGGAGGACGGTATTTGTGTCAGAATAATTCTCTGAAACAGATCAGTTCCTGATCCCTGTTTCCCTCTACTGAGCAGCAGAAACAGAGGGTTATGTGTCTTCTCATAACAACAAATAAAGAAAAATGCAGCAGAGCAGAACAGGTACACAGTACATGTCTAAAATAATACAAAAAATAAGGTAGTTTCAATGGTAATCCTGCAGTTGTACCAGGAATACAGGAGATCTTGCTAAAACTGACAAAATAATGCCTAAACAATTCTAATAAATTAGCAGTAGTGATGTTATCCTAATGTTGAGTCTAGTATTTTAACCACAGATCAGGGTGAATCTTATTAACCCACTCAAAAAATGTTTCACTCCAAATACACAGAAAAAAATATAAGAAACTGTTTCTGATTTGTTGTGAAGAAAATTATTTGATATTAAGATATTTTGCATTGTAATATTTTCACGAAAAATAAACATTACTGTAATGTGAAAAAAATGTTAAATAAGTGTTATTTAAGAGTAATATTTGTTGTACCGTCTTATAATTTATGCTAATTTTATTTAGAATAAAAAGGCTCCAGAAAAGATGATTCTAAAGAGAAATTAATCTAAAGAGAAATGAAGAAAATTACAAAAAAAAAATGAGGTAGAATATGTGCCTAATTCTCAAGAAAATAATGTCACAAAGCACCAAATGCTAATATAGCATTCATTTTCAGAATATAATTGCATAAATATAATAATGCATAATTTCTTATTTTTTACTTTTGGTTTTGATGTTTCATCCTTAAAAGGTTTCGTGTATGACTTCATGCAATTTCGCTTTTGTGGCGTTGTTTTCCAAAACTGCAAGAGAAGGTACTTTAAAAAGTGATCTACGCTCTTCTGAACCCGCATGAACTGATGAGGACAGAAAGATCAAGTCAACCAGCATGTTCTCAAAGGCTTAGAAGAAAAAAAACATCACGACCAGTGAGTCTTAACACAATTTAAACTAATCACTTTCATTACAGGCCTGATCGGGTTATCTGTCCTTGTTGCAAACAGCAGGGATATAAGCTTTATTCAAACTGCTCAAAATAGTCAGAGAAAATGGAGTGAAAATGCCAGTAATTAAGTTATGCAGCTATGTTCTAGGCGTAACCACGGCGACACTGAGCTCAGTGTCCACGCCGGTGATGAAAGCCAATCATGACACTGAGCAGACTCAATGCAGTCTGATCTCCGGAGATTATATCTGATATAGCTCATGCATGTTCATAAACAGATAATGGAAGATAAATTTTATTTAGGGAGCACATTTCTACAGCAAGAGAAGGCAAACTGTAGTCAATACTCCTTTGAGAAGCTTATAAGAAAGTAATGTCCAATGCATACATCTGCTCAGCGCCTTTATTGACTGCTGGGATCGGGTCAGAGCTGTAAAACACACTCTAAATAATGTTTACTAGCGTGTTTATGTGTGAGAGTTGTGTGTAGTTGGATTTCATATACAGAAACAAACAATGCCAGAACCTGTTCATACATACACACTCATAGACACAGGCATTCATTTACACTGTAAACACTTTATATCACTGACCAAAGGTTGAGTTCATGCCAAAGAGGACACCGGGGACTGAGAGACTGTTCCAGACACAAACATATCTGTCATTTCCTTCAAATAGAGATGAGACAGAGCCATATCAACACAGAGCAGCTCATTCAGATCAATACACACAAACACCACTGTGTAATCCATTCTACACACCAGCACACCTGGATCTGTAGCATTCTGTCTCCTTAAATCAAACCTCAACCTTTAAATCAATATCAAAAGTGTCAGGCTGGCACGAGGAGACAGACAGAAACAGCTCAGGAGTCACTTTTAATGACTAAGAGGCCAGAAAATCTGCCAATCTCAGTTGACTTTCAGTGACTGTTTGAGTAAGATAGCCTCGCCAAATGGTTAAGATGCAACACTCTGTTGGGGTTACATGAAAAATTGTGCTCAATAACACTAGGGATCTCTATTATGGAAGTATATAGGGTTAATTTTGATTTCCTTTGGTGTTAATATCACCGCAGACAAGACCTAAAACAAAATGCTTCTGATATAGACCTGGTTTGAGTCTCATAGTCACTGAAGCGTTGCTCTACTAAGTGCACGATTTGATGTGTTGGCTCATTGCTTTGGCATGTGACCGCAGAGCCAGTCGCAATATGGCCTAAAGGTGTGGGGTCTGGTCACAGGCGGTCAGATGAAGAGACAGCGGAAGAAACTCAGACGAGGGCCAGTGTGCTTCATTAATCTCTCAGTGGCCATCCCATCTGGACTTGGATAGAAGGGTCAGCGGCCACATGCAGGTAGAGAAAGGACAGGAGAGATGTGAAGATGGTCAATAAGGAAAAGAAAAAAAAGAGGGAGACGGTAAGTAGAGGGGGTACATCATGAAACTAAAGAGAGACATGCATGGTTTCAAAAGGTAGTGAGCTATGTTTTAAAGATGCATTAGGTAGCATTACTGTTCACAATGGTGGTATCAATGGTGGTGAGTTCTAGTTAAATTACACTGATACTAGTGAGTTTTATAGAGTGGTCTGCACAATAATCACCTAGTCAGTCCCTCCATGATTTCGCGATCAAGTAAATCAAGTAAACTCCGCAGTAATTGGAGGATCTTGCATTTTTTTCTTAATTGCCGCAGATTTTCCACAGATTTTGGGCTTAGGCACGTCCCGTGACGTCATCGCAACATGCATTTAGTCAACTCGATTGAGCTGCGCAGCTCGGACCAATAATAGACAATGCGTCGCGACTAGAGTTCAGAGCAGTGGGCCGATCTCGATCACACAACATTTCTACATGTGCGCTGAGAAGAAACTGCTTGAATTTGCCGCAGAATTAATTTCATCACTGTGAAATCTTATGAGAAGCGTTCACATTCGTCGCAGAATTCTCTGTTAAACCAGATATCAGATCAAACGGTGCCGCTGTGGACTGTTTGATCTGATATGATATCTGATATTTGATCTGGTATTTGTGGTTTAACAGAGAATTCTGCGACAAATTTAACCTAAATTCTTCTCACAAGATTTCACAGCGATGTTATTAATTCTGTGGTGAATTCAAGCGGTTTCTTCCCAGCGCACGTGTAATCTGGAAACCATGAGAAAAATTGTGACACTAACAGAAATAACTTGTGGCAGAAATGGTCTAATGTTTTCGAGTGCTTTTAACTGCTTAACACAACTTTTCCCAGCACTTCAAAGCTATAATATTGCCCAGTTTGAATGTTATTTTTAATGTGATGTCCAAAACATTATTTGTTCATACTTCATAGTTTGTCCCCATTTGTAAAACTAAAGGTTTCACGATGTAGGAAAGTAAACACTTATTTAGAAATAAAAAAGAATAAATCACCACTGTAGTAGATGCTGCAGAGGAGCATTTATTGGCTTATTAGCCATTTCCACACCCTAGTATATATTTTTAATATTTATTAATAATAATAATAAAAAGTTAATATTATCTGCATCTCAACTCAAGCTCAGTGCTTTTCTGTCAGTCCTCACAGCACTGCCAATTCAGGGGCTGGTGCCACCTTAGAACTTAAAGGGTTAGTTCACCCAAAAATGAAAATTCTGTTGTTAATTACTCACCCTCATGTCGTTCCACACCCGTAAGTCCTTTGTTCATCTTCGGAACACAAATTAAGATATTTTTGATATAATCCGATGGCTCAGTGAGGCCTGCATTGACAGCAAGTTAATTTACACTTTCAGATGCCCAGAAAGATACTAAAGACATATTTAAAACAGTTCATGTGACTACAGTGGTTCAACCGTAATGTTATGAAGCGACGAGAATACTTTTCATGCGCCAAAAAAACAAAATAACGACTTTATTCAACAATATCTAGTGATGGGTGATTTCAAAACACTGCTTCATGAAGCTTCGCAGCTTTCTGAATCTTTTGTTTTGAATCAGTGGTTCGGAGCGTGTATCAAACTGCCAAAGTCACGTGATTTCAGTGAATGAGGCTTTGTTACGTCATAAGTGTTTTGAAACATTTAGAAATTTCAATGTTTCACCACTGGGGGCGATGATCTCTGTGAAACCATGAAAACATGCTGTAAATATTGCTGCAAATTTTGAGAAAAACCGCCACAAATTCATTCATTTTAGGCCGCAAAAATCAGAAAAAAATCCTGTGAAATCCTGGAAGGACTGCCTAGTCCACAAAGAAAAAAAAAAAAAAAAGGAACTTGGGCATCACTCTGGGTTTTCACCTTGTATACACTTGTTTTATCTTCTGGCTTTAGACCCTTTCTTCTTCAGCCACACAGGTACTGATTCTCCTATTGTCCTCGCTTGATAAAGCATGAGCATAAATTTCCGTCCCCCTCTTTCTCCCACTTCACTTCCTGTCAGCGTTCTATACTATTTTTTTTGTTATCTCAAAAAAGGCAAAAATGCCAAAAATTAATCTAAAAAACCCCCCAAAACATTAGCTTAGCAACATGCTAACGTCAAACTTTAACAATTGTATGTCTCTTGTGCATACAATGTGAAAGGAAGGGAGGGGTGGCATTTGTTGTGTTATGTAGAGTCTTCCAATTGAGTCAAATTATGAGCTTCTGTGTCTAAGAAAGCAGCTGCCTATGTAGGCAGTGAGGCAGCTCACTAGGATTTGGAACAAAGCTATTGCAAGAATGTGAAAGAGCCAGAGAGAAGCAGTAATTACCAGGCGCTCTGGGTGTACGTTTTACCACTCTCGACCCCGAGATGGCTCTGTGTGAGTTGTAGTGGGCCGGCTGGCAGGGTGGGCAGTTCAGAGCAGACAGCAGATGCTGCCTGAGCCCGGCACACAGATGCAATCTGATCAACGCTCAACAGTGCCAGGGGCCAGAGAGAGACAGACCAGACATACGGCACTCTGGCAGGTAAATCAGAACCGCCTCGTCTTTGCTGCGACTCCACAACTCAAAGCCCTCTGCACCCTCTTTGCAGATGGAAGCACACAGACTTCCTTTTCACTGTCTGTAATGTGACTGCGCCAGTGCTACTTCCTCTCTGCATTGCTGTAGAAAAGAAGCATAGTGCCTAAGGTTGTGATTCATTAATCAGTTTCAGACCCAAGAGAAACCTTATTCTGTTCACCCTGACGCCCCTCACTTCTCAATGCTGACCGCAAATCCTTTTCCTTCTCTATCACTGTCCTCCTAAAGTATAGATATGACAATGCATTTCTAAGGCAAATCCTCAGGGGAGCTGCCTCTGAAGGAATCCGGCTGTTTAGAGGGAAACAAGGATTCCACAGATAATTAGCTGAAGGCAAGGTTGCTTTTTATCAGAAAGCTGCACATTTCTGTTGCTTTTCTTTCCTCTCACCCAATCATGTGTCTTTTCTGCATGTAGCAGGGCATTATTAATCAATGTCCAGGATAATAAGGTCCTACGTGGCCAGAGATTGCAGTTTGCGGCAATTGTGCAACAATTTTAAAGGTCCACTGTGCAACAAGCCAAAATGGGGAAGCTCTAAGGGCCAACACATTCTTTATAGTCCAGCAAAACGGAAGGATGTTTGGATTTAGAAGGATGTGGATATGGATTTGGACCAAAAATTAGGTCTGCAATAAAGCCACTTATCATAAAATAGCAAGATTCCATTGTTACACGTGCTTGGAGAAAGATAAAAGTGTAAAACTTTAATGTTCACATTCTCTTTGATCCTGCAGAACATAATGAATTCATTTTCAGGCTGCTAGAACAGCATAAATCTATAGAAAAACTGAAGGATGAGAATTGTCTGAATACGGCTGAAATTGATGTCAAAAACCTTTTAGCTCAACACCTCCACAGTAACGGATCAAATCTAAACTCCTGGCAAGAACTCCTGCGGTTTCCACTATCCTGATTTTTTTTTTTTTTTAATAAATGTTGAACTGAGTCAATGCTAAATTTGCTGAGTGTGGTAGCTGGCTGTAGTTTCTGGCTGTAGAGTGATTCTCCATCGCCTAATGGCTCTGATCTCCATGCCAACTCACTGGCATCCACGCCAGCCACCCCGAGAACCACACTGAGCGTCCTGAAGCATTGAGCGGTCCTGTGCGGCCCACGTAGGCATTTTCTGAAATAGCCCCAGAAAGTGTTTGGATGTTAAAAAGGGTAACCGGGGGCTGTCATAACACTGTTTAATGCGTTGTGGCACTCGGGCAACCCAGAGTTCACATTTCTAATGGATGAGCTTTGGGAGGACTGCTAAAACTGTCCCCGCTGATCAGAGCAGGCCCACTCCAGTCATGTAAGAAAGATGCATGGAAAGTGAGCCAGCCTTTGATGTATGCAAAATGTTTATGTAACACACAACTCACAAGGAGATGGGAAATGAAGTATTAATCAACAAAAGAACCATCTGGATATGAAAGGTTTACACCTGGAGTTTAGCAGAGGTTCATTTAATCTAAATATGCTATGTGTTGAAGGAGCAGGAAGTTTTATTTCTTCAGTGTTTATGCCATGGCAGTGACACCAACTTTAACCCTCTTTTAAAAATCTAGACACCCAGTTACATCAAAGGAGTACAAAAATGTCCAAACAAGCTAAAAATTGTCATAACAGAGACAACCCCCCGTTCCGCACGTGCTGTCAAATATGAGACTGATATATTATCCTGACAATAATGTCTGGATTGCATTGGGTCAAAGGGGACAGCCATATTGATATGTGTGGTCGGCAATGGTGAAACACAGAGGCCAAGTCAATTGTAAAGCAACAACATATCATTTGGCTCAGACGCTGACCTGGGAGCAGTTCATTGATCTGCGACTGTTTCCCTTGCTCTGGGAATACCCACATGAAGGAACTGCAATACAATACAATAATGCTCCAATAACACAGGCTTTAAATAAACATTATAGCAATCTAAAGTGACTATGACTCTTACAGAGTGAGGCATTACATTTAAAGGAGATCCAAGGAAAAACCAAGACACAATATAACAACACAAATGCCTAAGAAACCACACACATACAACAATTTGAGAATATAGAAGCTCATTTAGGGAATGAATGTTACAGTGTCATATACCAGAAAGATCAGAGCGCATAATAAAAATATTCAGAGTGTCACGATGCAATCAAATATGGCCGAGGTGCTTCACGCCTTGAGTCGCTACACTACAGCAAAAGCAATTTCTGTTTAGATAAACGCCCACAAAAACAGAAGGAGAAAATGCAAGGAGGGGAGAATTATGGGAACACTGATCAGATTTGAGCAGATGGGAGTCATCAAGCAAAGCTTTGCATGACATTTCACCACTAGGAGATGTCTATGATACAAATCGTTCCAAGATATAAAAAAAACAACAACACTTAAGACAGAGTAAAAATCATTGCAGCGTGAGAGAATAAGTGCATTGTTCTTTCGTCGCTGATTTAGAACGAGCCGTATAGCAATGCTGAGGTTCACTGCCAATTAAATGCAAATGTCGGTCTAACTAATTAGCAGAAGAATTCACGATGTTACTTCATACTAAAAGACGATGGCGCTTAAAATGACGGTAATTACCTGTCAATTGGACATAATTGACAATAACAACAGTAGTGAGTGCACAGATGAGGCAGGGACAGACATGTCAAGGGTCCTTCAGACGGGTCTGATGGGTAGACGTACTGACAGCTCTGATTTAATGGACCAGAGACTTTGTTCCAAATGTTTATTCTCTCTTTCCCCATCAGTCTTCCTTTCTTACACGTTCTTTACATCTTCTTCCGTCTGGTTTTCATTCTTCGCTTTGCTTGCACAGTCTCCTTCTGTAGTTGGCAGCACAACAGGACTCTCCGCCATCACTTCCCTATTTAATTGGAGCATTAATCTTATTAATTTTTTCTCTCTCTTTCTCTCTCTCTTTCGCTGTCAGAGAGGGAGGTCAGTGACAGCTCCCACTGTGTCAGTGCACTGGACTGTCTGCACCCCTCCCTTTCCTTTCACACAATCTGTTAGCTCCACACTAGGGCCATTCATTATTGATCAGAGCCGGGGCCGCTGCATGTCCGTGAGGCCAGCAGCACCATTTCCATCAGGAATATTTGAGGCCATAAAGTCATTCAGTGAGAGATTCCTGGAGAGACGCATGTCTCGTGTTGTATGGCTGTGGGCGCTGAGGGGCTCATGCTGCTTGTGTGAAAAATGAACATCTTGCCCACAGTATGTCACAGTAAGAGCCTGGGGCTAGAATACCAGAGAATGAAGCAGGATGACACTTCCAGTTAAACGCACAACTATGGCTGTACTTTGAGTCTGTATTTAGTGTAATCTATGAATTATACTAGCAGCAAGGATCTTGGTAGTACTTTACTGCATTTATGCGTTGAAAACTGACCAAATAATGTGTAGACAGTGGATTCTCTATTTCAGAACTCCCATGTGGTCAGAGCTATGGTCTAGTACAGTGGTTCTCAACATTTTTGACTCCAAGGCCCCCAGCTGCCCACAACAATATTCGAAGGCAATGTTTTGGATGGGTTAAAATAGTCTACAGGCATGTTGAGTTATGGTGCTCATGCAGGTGATTCAGGATTGAGTAGAGCTTGTAATGTGTCCTGATGCCATTGATCCTCTCTCACTCCATTATTTTTATGTCCCTTAACTATTTCATGCATTCTGACTTATTTACACTGTTAAAGAGTTGCATTCTCATGCTAAACATGGCCAAAGTTTAAAACACGAGTTAGACATATGACAGAGTATTTCTGTGCCAAATATACTACTTCCGGTTGTGGACATGTCTCGCCGTTTTTTTTCGAGTATGGCCCTTTATCACATAATAAAGGGTGGAATTCCTTGTATAGGCACTTCTCCCTGATAAGCGTGCACACACACACCACCCAGAGCAAGAGCACACCCATCGACACGCTTCGTTCGGGATACGGAAGCCAAGAGATTTTTCAACAATGGGTGCGTCTCAATCAGCTCCCTAGTTCAGTAGTCAGGACACTGATCAGGGAGTCGGCCACATTCATTTTCACGATACTGATTCATGACCTAGGGAGCTAGAGAGCTGATTGAGAAACAAGGAATGTAACCAAAGGAGTGTGTTTTTGGTTGTGAGGGAAAGATAACCTTTTTCAGCTTCCCAAAGAACCCAGGGTTAAGGGAACAGTGGATGACGTTTGTTTTTCCGGGTCAGCAACGGAGTTGCACACATACACACGTTTGTTTGTTCCTGGAATTTCGGTAATGAATGCTTTATAAACAAGTCCCAATTCTGCGCTGTATTTGCAGATCGCAGGTGATGAGTAAAACTGCACCAGATGTCTGTGTTTTGTTGGCAATCGACATGCATGTGCATATAATGTAAACAACACAAACGTTTTTGTTCCCTTTTTATTTATAATAATGTCGCAGCTTGCAGACAATCTCTACGCAAAAGCTGCGCGTGCTCATGACTCTTTAGCTCTGCCCATGGCAGGCACACCTCCAGGAGCTCAGCTTTTTTCGGAAAGACTCGGTACAGCGTATGTATCTTTTATAAATACACCGCCCCCCCTTTAAAAAGTGTGAAAGGCCAAAAAGCTATCCCATGTGGGGTAAATAGTAAAACAAGACTGATCATTATCATTATTATTCATGATTATTGATCATGACTATAGACAGTGATGCAGTAAACTAAAAGTTCCTTCCCTGTTTAAGGTCATTTTACTGTTGGAGAGTGTAACATTTAAGACACATCTGATACAGCTCTGACATCCCCGTGCAGCAGCCGCTGTTCTAGGAACAGTCGTGATTATCCAGCAGCGTGTAGGTCGGAGGCAAGTCACGACAGGGAAAATCTCCCCTTTTGAAAAGGTCACAGGCCTCTCCTTTTGTCTCATGTCAGGATTCATCCACACGCATATGGCCAGCGAGTGGCCCACTATATTTCCATTTGCTTATAGATAGGGACAGATGAGTAAAAGAGACCTTTACAGACAGTGGCACACTGCTCTAATACTGTATAATATCTCTGGATTAAAACTACACAGCGCCGTTCATGTGGACCACAACATCCTGTGTCATTAAAGAGAGAGAGTGGCTTCCTGAGCTGGGTTATAAATGATCAATTGGATATCCTTATGCATCTAGCGTTAATCAGTCATATGGCAGTACGAGAGGAAGTGGGGCTACTTTATGGCTGTGTTGAGACGCCCTGTGAATCTAAGTGAGCTCCACATCCTGTTCTATAGCTATACATTAACCCGCAGTTCATTAATCACACGGTTCTAATTATCTCAGCAGCAGCAGCACGAGTGCAGATAACCACACCAGGTATGTCAGCACGCACTACAGATGTTTCCAAAACCTAGCTGGCCTCTTTGTCTTCTACAGCAGCATCCTAATTGAAATGTTCCTCATATTGTAAGTGGCTGATTTCAAATGCTCTACATAAGCAAAAACACAAACAGAGCTACTCACAAGACTCCAACTTTTGAGTTTGACATTAACGTAAAAATGTGACGTAAAATATTAAATACATTGCAAAAACACATTCCTTGTAATAATTATAAGGCAACCAGGTAATTTTTTAAGTTAAACCAACAATTCTTTTTTTATAGTGTGGGATTGCAAAGTAATACTACCACCTTAGAACTCTGGCCACCCAGAGTATGCAATTTTTGCATTCAGTTTCAGTTTCTCCTACATTTTTTGTAAATTTATAATACATTTTAATACAAAAAGTTATTTGTGAAAACATTTGTACACAGATTTACACGTTGTTAGTGAATGAGACCCACTGTCTAGGTAGGCAGCTCGCTGTTTTGAAACAGCACATGTTTTTACATATATACACAGCTACACATACAAACGCATTGGTGTCACAGTCAGGATGTGTAAATGTGAAATCCAATATGGATGTTCACACACTCTTGGTACGGTGTATGCTGACAGCAGAGACAGCCATACATGACACGAGAGCTTCCGTCAACTCAAACTGTCAGCGAAGAAGCACGCAGAAAAAATGTGGCTCTATATGGCTGAAGGCGAAAGAAAAAGAGTCCAACCGCAGAAGCCCATCTGTTGTCTAAGACGAAGTCACCCTCTTATTTGGACTCGGGTATATCTGGACTTGTGTTCTCAGGCTCAAAGCCCTCTTCTGGGAAATGAATTTGAATATTGGTATAAACAGGCATGCTTGTATCTGCTGCCATGTTGTAGAGAATTAGAAAAGAGAAAGAGAATGCGAGACACATAATGTCTGATGTCCCCCAGGGGAGGACGCATCTTACACATGGTTATCTGCCAGAGTTAAAAAAACGCTTCCATAAGTTTTTCAACAACCTGTGCATAATTACAGCAAACAGCTGCGGTCACTGTTAATCACATACAGTACCTGTACATCTGCTTGGGTCTTCAATGCACGCTCTGTTTTCTTAGCTTTTTATATGGTGATTTAGTTTATGCATAAATGGCAGCACTGAAATACTGCAAATGTTTGAAATTACTGAAAGGCTCATGATAAATACCACAGAACAGGGAAAGAGATTATTCATTTACAGCAATAGACCAACAAGTTGACTGTGTTAAAGTGATAGTTCACCCAAAAATGAAAATTCTGTCATCATTCTGCTGAACACAAAGGAAGATATTTGGAAGAATGTCAGCGAAAAAACAGATCTCGCCCACCATTGACTACCATAGTGTTTATTTTCCCTACTATGGTAGTCAATGGGGGACGAGATCTGTTTGGTTACTGACATTCTTCCAAATATCTTTCTTTGTGTTCAGCAGAACAAAGAAACTCATACAGGTTTGGAACTACTTGAGGGTGTGTAAATGATGACAGAATTTTCATTTTTGGGTGAACTATCCCTTTAAGATCTAAGGTCACGCCTGGTTTTATCACCCATGTTTTCAAATAATATAAAACTTTCTTTTGACATTTCTCAAAAAATATTTTTTTAGGTTAAAAAAAACCTGCCGATAATCCATGTAGACTGAAACATCTCCCAGTAGCCAGTGTCTTTTTGCAATCTGATTTTTATTAAAAAGGTTAAAAAAAAAAGATGATCTCATTTAAAAAAGACTCAAGACAGACCTCAAGATAAGGGGCATCAGATGGTGCAAATTTCAAACACACACACAAAACCAGCATGAGGTTTTAATCAGTGTTTGACCATAAAGACGTAATATACAAATTAGGACCAGATAGGAAGAACGGAGTGGGGGGTGAGGGTGTAGTGGGGCGGCACAGCACTTGACCCTTTTAAATATTAAGTATCAGGGCCACTATCTACAGTCATCAGCTCTTATTGATTGAGCATGAATGTGGACTATACACACACATACACACACAATCACTCACACACTCACAGTGCCCTGTATCCCCCCTTATCCTGACCTCTCTCCCTCCGCTGTGCTGCATGGCAGTTTTAATTGCTGCGGTCAGTGCTACAACCCCATGGGGTCATTTCAATTAAACAGAGTATCTAGAGAAGAGAAAGAGAGAGGTTAGTCTCTACTTCTGTCTCAGCCTGAGCCCATTATTTGACTCCAACCGGCACACACATACACACATTAGCCATAACAAATGAACACAGATCCAGCAACCCTTATTTAAATCAGAGGAAACCCCTCTCTGAGTGAAAGCTCATTCAGTGCTTATCACTTAATAATGCTTATCAGGCTTTATTTGGGAATCTAATGGGACAATATATTTGTTATTTCATTACATTTAGACTATATTTCATGCTTTATTAGCATTTCCATGACAGGAACTGTTGTAGTATTAAGCCTAACCTTTGCATCTATAAATCAAAATCTTCATTCATATGCAACATTCTACAATATTAGTTCACGCTAGCGCTTACACAGGGGACGATTAACGACTCAATCTTCATAATCAGTAGCCATGCAAAGAAAGGCTGGAAATAAGAGCAACCTCATGCATGTTTAACCTTATCACACGCTTGCATGATGTGCTCGACACACCCTGAGGTGACATCAACACAATCATTCCTCTTTCCATTGAGCCTGACCGTCAACCTTTGACCTGTGGGGCTGATCTTGCGGCACAGAGGTTGAATATGTCTAGACCAGTCATGGCTTCAGGCGGAGGGCCTGACTCTGTGTGTGATTAAATAAACAAGGAAGTTTTTCTGCTCGGCTTTTGAAAAGAGTCACTAGACGCCCACTGGGCCTTTGAGTGGGATCAGGCTCCACTGCACTCTGTGATCAGCCGGCTGTTGCAGGACCATGGTCAGACTCTGTGATCGGCTAGAGAGGTCTGAGAGTTCTGGCCCACAGGGCTGAAACACAAATCAGAGACTCGATCATACAATAGAGGAGTCTAAAAAAGACATTGCCTGCATTGCCTGTCCGGTCCTGAGCACCGAAAGGAGCAATAGTAGAATCAGATTCTACCTTGTCTGAAGTGAAGGAAACTATAAACATAGCTTCACATACTTTACTTTAAAGATACAATATAAAAAATAATATTATTAAGGTGCACACAAAGTGTCTCTGGTTGCCTGTGACCATGACCATATTAAAAATTATTTTTTAAAAATCTATTCTTTTTTCTCTATGGCTGCTGTTGATGGCATTTTATCTTACACTATAGCAGTTTTCACTGCTGAAAAGACACAACTCAATAGAAAAATGAAAAGTAGGCCCTGTTGTACAAGATTGTGGAGGGAGGGGATAACAGGGAGGAGGAAAAAGAAAGACTAATACATGTCTACATCTATCTTGTTAAGTCCTAATCTGTTTTCGCTTCTATGCGACGCTGTCGTCTTTACCTATTTTTCTTTCTTCGGCACATAAAAACGTCTGTAATAGGATTTCCCAAATATTACACCAGGATTATTATAGGCTTCCGGAAGGCTTCTTTGCCTCCGCTTTCGGAGCATCTGAAGGACTAGCATGCTTCATCATTCCTAATGCAGCTGAGACACAACGGAAAAGCAATCAGCTCAGAGTTCACATTTCCCGAATCCGTCACTGTAATCTAAGTCATCTGTTGTGCCAACACAATGGGGAAATGCATGCATAATCCATCCCTTAATCGATAGGGGAGGCCAGACGTGCGCTATTAAAGCTACCTCATCAATCATAACATATTTAACCTCTGTAGGCTCAGACTGTGCACCCCTCTCCCCCCTCTATCCCAGCATTCCCTGTGATTCTCGCTATTCCCACAAACATCACTCTGCCTTGCACTAAGAGCGATGACTATGAGGCAGAATGAACAGCCCAGTAGAGATACTTATGGCTATACGGTGGAACCACAAAAGCCCATTTGTGGTGTCCAAAGCTTCGCCCAATCTGGGCAGGTCAGTGAGGTAAGAGACCCCTTCTTTTACTCCATGCTGCTTTTGCCTAGGGGAGGCACTCAAGAGCTTTAGCCCCCCTCCCTAAGGAAAGAAGCTCATCAAGCAAGTCAATACCCTTTCATCCCTGGATATGAGCCTTCTTAAAACATACATGAGCCCAGGAGCCGTTCAGCCCGCAGGAGGCAAAACAAGTGACCCAGGACTAAGTGGAAAAAGGTTTTACTGGATTAGGGTTAAACATTTCACTCATCTACCAACATTCCCAGCCCTGATCCAATCTTTCATATACTTCCCACAAACGTTTTCACTATTAACTTCAGGCTGACTTTGCCTCCAAACATGGACCCATAAATAAACTTAAAGTGTGGAATTGTTGCACCATTTGTGCCAACAAAATTGCATCCTAATTAGTGGAAAAAAATGTGTTTGCATTTTGTGAAACAGTGCTGCAGAGATTCACTCTCGTCCCTGACAGTGTCCTCAAGAGCCCTGTCCTTTCTTTACAGTATCTTAGCAAGCGTTTAAAGCTGCCGCAGGTCTGTTTTAAAACATATAACCGACCATTTCCGGAGGACGAGCTTTGGGGCAATGAATCTTTGATGAACTGAAATGGCTTTATCCCTCAAACAGCTGCCAGGGCATGGAGGGCTTTTAGTGTTGCAGAAGTGCAACTAAATGAGTTTCTGGAAACGGACAGATGACGGAAGAGCGTTGTGGATACGGCAGAAAAAAAGTTGTCTGTCTGGCCCTACGAGGAAGCCCTATGTCTGGCTAAGAGTGATTTCATACAAGACCTTGCTAAATCTTTACACTAAATCACTACACTAAACACTTAATCTTAAGGAGGCAACATCTCAGGATGCAGGAGGCTGATTCGTTGACTCAACTGCAGTGTGATGGACAGCAAACTAATAACACAGATACAGACAAGAACCATCACATATTCGCTCATTGTCTGAATAATGAAATATGGGTGGAAACAAATGAGGGACAAAGGACAGAGCAATGCGGATAAGGAATAAAGGATTGGGCCTAGAGTAATGATGAAACGGACCCCCTGCTTAGCTGCGCATTAATCATTAAAATACAAAAGGAGCACAGAGACAGACAGGCAGCAGACGCAGCCTTAACTCCACTTTACACGCTCTCTTCTGAGCACTTATTTCATCTCTCGCTTTCTATTGGACCCTTTTTCCTTCTCTCTTTGTATCTCCTTGAGAATGATCAGTGTTCTGCCTTCTCTCCTTAAGTGCCACCATTACAGCATGCCTTTATAGCTTTTACTGCATTGATTGATCAAATCAATACGTCATCCTCGGCACTGCTTTGGAGACAATACATTAAGAGCTGCATACAGAAGTGTTCCAAATGTACTACAGCCATTTTCAGGGCATACGAATTGGCGGCAACGCAGAAGTCAGTGTCTGATTGACTCTGTTTTGATTGTTTTTGTGGTTGAACAATCTCTCTGTGTTTATAATATAGTGCATTGAATCTACTTCAGATCTGCATTATCGCCACTTCGTACCTTTCCCAGCTTGTCTTTCCCATGAGTCCCGCTAAAGACTGATTTCAATCTATTGGTTGCAAAAATATGCAATACATCATGCAGCACCACATCATTCTGCAACCACATGTAGTGCGAACATAATCTCTGATAAGAAAATAAATATCGATTTCACTTATATACACAGTTTAGAACCAGACAGGAAAATACAGGAGAGAATTGGTTCTCTATTCATTTTGAGATCACTAACTGTAAATGTTAGGGAGTGCTGATGTAGTATTCTAAAACTAGGGCTGGATATCTTGATAAACTACAACATGACAATATACATTGTGATGTGTCACAGTATCATAATAGAATCACAACTAAAACTGCGGCAAATGCCAGGATCAAAATGGAATCAGTTTAAATTTCTCAAATATTTGCTTTACTTTTGTTTAGTAGAACACCTTAAGACCACCGTGAGAAACTACATTGTTTTGTCATTTGCACTTCATTTATTGAACTGTAAGAAATAATACAAATACACACAGATTAATTCTTCTTCTTCTAATTATTAGTTGTGCTGGTGGAAATCATGAAACCATGATACATTTTCTCAAGATTCTTTGAGGAATAGAAATGTGTAAAAAAAAAAAAAAAAAAAAAAATTGCATTTATTTGAAACAGAAATCTCTTGTAACATCAGAAAAGTCTTTACTGTCACCTCCAGTGCATCCTTGCTGAATAAAAGTATGAAATTTCGGTCACACTTTTGGTTTGGGTCCAATTCTCACTGTTAACTAACTATTAACTACGACTTTTGCCTCAATAAAATCCTAATTACTGCTTATTAATATTTAGTAAAGTAGTGGTTATTATAATCATTATTATTAGAAAATATATATTTGTGTGTAGAACGATTAAACTGGAATTTAATTAAATTTGAAAAGAAAGCCAAACAGAAGCGCTTTTATTTTTATCCCACTGTATGATTCTATGGGCACATCCCTACAGTATATCAAACACAACTGCAGTCAGTTTGATTCAGACATTGTCTTGTTCCCGGTCTCTCTTTTCTGTCGTTCCTTCTCACACAAACATGTTGTACAAGTTCAAAGCACAGCTTCTACACTTACAATTCAGTGCAGACTTTGCACTTTCAGCAGATCAATGATCCCTCGTGGCTCATTTAATACCTCTCCCACAATCATTCTTTCTTTGCCTCTCTTGCTTTCCAACTTCTCACCTCTTCCAACATATTGTTTCCCAATGAAGATTTTTTTGCATTTTCCTACACCTTCTCTCTGTCTATATGTGCTGACTCAGTTCTGTGTGGGGTCAGATGCTGATGGTGGTCATCAGTAGCGTGGTACCCCTGAAACGGCTGCACCCCCAAACATCTGCTCCTCATGAAAAGGAGGGGGCTCGATGATTGATGAACTTGTAAAAAAAGGCCCGAGGTCAGTGATGTATGAAATCTCATCACTTATTCATAGGAGAGAAGGCAAAATGAGACGGGATGAGAAGGCTCTGGCGCTGCGAATAAGAACCCAAAAAGCGAGGCGGCGGGACTCCGCCCTTGAGCATTTTTCTTAAACAAGCCCCTGCATCAGGGCCCTCTTCAGAACCATTAAAACCCATTAAAACTGAATGGCATGCACAAACGCTTAGACAAACCATTTACGCAAGAGAAGAATAGCACAAGCAATTGACAAGCTTGTCATGTCATTGAAACGACTGCACTTTGGAGTAATCTGGGAGCCCCATTCAAAGGTTTTAACCAGCATTCACGCACACACTCACTCTTTGCTCGTTGAGATGCAACAAAGGAATGGCCTTTTTCTCTTTCCTATTTATGAGGTGAATTAGAATTCAGAGAGAGACTGTCCAACCCGGCTGCAGGTGCTGAGTGCAGCTCTCTTGCATTGATACAGGCGTGGTCGTGATTTTTGTGTGTGTGTGTTTTGTAACCAACAGCAGAGAAGGGATGTCTCTGATCCCAAAGGAAACAGATCCAACACTTCCTAACAAAGCAAACAAATCCAACACACCCACTTCACGTCACACATATTTAAAAAGAAAAAGAGAAAAATCAGGGACGGAAAGACCGAGTTGGCAGGAAGGAACGAGCCGTGTGTATTCAAAGACAGATAGAACAAATGTTGGCTGCTTAGTTGTAATTAAACATTGTGCATAGTGGCGTTCCAGCAAATAAAACACTGGCTCGGGCTCCGCTCTTCCTTTCAGTAGGGCCGCAGGTGGCGAAATTGGCAGTAATTGTTCTAATTGTTGGCACTGTTTCCAGCTTAAGATATGTAGCTCTGTTCAATCAGCTGGGCTACTGGGAAAGAAATGGGATGGAGAGATGAAGAGGAGGTGGGTGTGTGTGTGGAATAGAGGGATGAAAAGATGCGGAAGAGAGGAAAGACGAAGACGCAAAAATTCTGTCCAAGTGTTTATTGGTGGCCAAAAGAATTTCCCTGGCAAGCCACTAAGCCGGAACAGAGGGATTGTCTAGGGATGGAACGAGTTCTAGCTGCGCTATTTTTGAATTGTTATTACATATACATCAGGTGAACGTTTTTGGTCAACAAAATTCTATTTTTAAATAGACTTTTTTTATTGTGAAATTATTTTTGACAATTAAGCACATCTCACCCACAAATTCTCTTTTTTTCTGTTAATTCCCATTTTATGACGTAATGTATGAAACATTGCTTACACATTGGTCAGCATGGCAAGTCCTAGGTCCTGTTTACACCTGGTATTAAGATGCGTTTTGGTCGATTTGGTCGAGAGACACATTCCCATCTACACCTGGTCTTTTTTGTTCACTTTCGACCACTTCTTCCCTGATTTCTTTAAGGGGAGGGTCTATGGATGGCTAAATGTATGGGCTTCTTCAGAAGTTTTGATTTAATAGGCGAAAAAAACCGTGCACAATTTGCATATGAACATGACCGGAGACTACGGGAAAACATACAGAGAGCATCAGCTTTCGTTTTTGCTCTGACAGCCACAAGACCACGCTGAACACAGCAAGTGCATGTTAGAAAACAGAAATTTTTAGAGAACATTGTGCTTAGTATGGTTTTTGTCTTCAAACCAAACGTATGGCTTCATCCGGTAAAGTTGAAATCCCGTCTGGCTAGCGCGCTTCCCATAGTGTTTATTGTGTCAGTAGGCGGAGAGTAGGTGGTCTTTAGTGGCTTTCGACCACATGAGCGTCTACACCACGAGCGCAATCACATGACCACATGAGCGTCTACACCACGAACGCAATCCGATTGAATGCCATCTTAATACCAGGTATAAACAGGGCCGCAGTGACAAAATCGAACCCCGTGAAATCAGTATGCGGAAATATTTCACTCTCATGCTTAACCCATGATCGACTGGATTCCCATTGAAATGACCAGATTTCAACTGTGGAAAATACACAGAAAAGTAAGAATTATTTTTTGAATTACAATAATGAGAAATGTACCAGACATACAGTATGCTCAGCTGTCAAATAAACATCATAATAGCCCTAAACATAAGCCTATTTTTTAATAAATTCAGCAAAATAGTGTCTTTCTTTTGATTTTGGGGTGAAATATGAACAATTCTTAAGAGGTTTTGAGAGATTCACCCACACAAGCTTATCTCTGGACTGGTCATGTTTTGTGGTGGTAAAGAGGGAGAGGAAAGACAGAAGAAAGAAGGAGTTAGAAGCTCTCATTGCATCAGACACAGCTCGAGTGTGTTCCGTCTTATTCCCCAGCCTGATGCAGGAGCCATTAGAGACAAAAACATCATGTTGCCCATGGCAAACAGTGGATGCCAAGTAAGCTTTTTCGGATGCGTGAACGTGTGGGGCAATACCTAGTGTTTTTTCTTTCCTCCAAGAGTGAGAATGACGCAGCACCTGCCAGGTGTGAACAGATGACATATGCTATGACGTCATCAACAAGGGACTCCACAGACGGAGAAAAACCCGAATCAAAACAAATCTTCCAACAACAATTATTTAGAAACTTCTCCACTGCACAACATTTTGTGAAGACAGACAGGAGAGAGGCTCCAGGCTGAAGTTTGTCAGGAGTCTGTCACGACTATCTCTCAGGCTACACCTGTACACTGCATGTTTCTGTCCGTCCCTGCACACCAGTCTCCACAGAGACAGGCATGAAGTGGGTAGAGGGGCATGCTGGGATTTGTGTGCTGCTGTGAATTCCTGACAGCTGTGTGTGTGTGTGCACGTTTGTGCGTGAAGTGCCATGTTATCCTCCAGAACTGCTGATAAAGGGGGTGAGCAGTGTATCTGTGACTGAGCTAAAGGCAGAAGAGAGGAACTACTCTATTCTGAACTAGAGATATTGCCATGGAAACAGGGGCAGTTCAAGGTTAAGAAATTTGTTTTCCTTCTGTCTTTAAACAGATCTTGTTAGACTGCAATGAACCAAGTTGAAAAATGGTAATACCTCTTCCAGTTGAGATCTGTGCCATTTCATTGGCTGGATCTGTGCTATTTTTACAGGAATGGCCTATTTAAACAGTTCAGGAATGGACTTAGCTGTGTACTCTCCTGGAAGAAAGAGACAGAAAACAAGGAATGGGGAGAGACCTGCTGGTCTCAGGTGTAAAGGTGACGCAGGTGAAAGTCATGCTTTATCAACCACACTGGTACTTTCACTATGGGAAACATCTGAGCTTACTTAGAGAATCAAACCTGCAATTTAATAATAAAAAAGTCACAAATCATTTTGACTAGCCTGTTTAATAACCCTGACTTTATTAAGTAATTCGAAAATTGTTCATATTACAAAGCTTCACGTATTTAGAGACAATACATGGACTCTGCTATAACCATTTGTAATCCAAGTTTCATTATTAGTTTGAACGCTCAAAGTCATCTAAAGGCTTGAATAGACTACACGAATCTGAATAGATTTTAAAAAACACTATGCATCATACACTTGCCAACTTTCACCCCAAAAAATGAACTTTTGTTGTTGTTAGTTTCACTCAAACATCCTTGCTCACATTACTTAAAAAACTCATGTAACTACATGAACTTAATTTAACTCAGTTGTTTCTACTAAAAATGAGTATTGTCAGTTTTACTTAAGTGTTTGTTCAGTCAACTTAACATTGCTGAGTGAAACGCACAAATTAATGTTGACATAACTAACTGGGCAGTGGATCTATATTTGTCAAATTTTGGCTTTACTTGAATTTATTTTGTTCATACAACTAAATTGTTATTTGTACAAATTACTCAATATAGTTGCGTGGAACCACTTGACACTGCTTTTAAAATCCAACAATTCATTTTTTGGAGTGTTGTAAATGGTTACAACGTTAAATTAAGTTGTAAATTAAAGTAACAGCTATGCATTTGTGGAACAATTACAGTATTAGTTTGCTTTTGAAAGGTTCAACAAAAAATGTGTTTATGTACCCGTACATTTACATAATGTTAATTTCCCCTATGTAAAATTAAATAAGCTTGGTAAAACCTCATAGATGTGATTTGGACTTGATGTAACCTGACAGCATTTACAGGCAAACACATGTTCCTGTGAAGCGCATTTGCATTCCTTTAATTTCCAATCCTGCATGTTCCAGCTTTCACCGTACAACCAAACACTCCGTCTATTCCGCCCCAGTGAGCTTGATGGTGTAATTTGTTATTTGTTGGGCTGTTTTTCTGGTTCTCTGCTGTTGACAACCCTGAATAATTCAAATCAACTGAGCAAAGTTGTTTATTTGTGGAGGTGACTCTCTCTCCCACCCCTCCTTCTGTTCTCTCTTCCCCCTTCTCTATTTTCCTCCCTCTTTCTCCATCGCTCTTGCAAGTATCGGAAAAATCCCTCCCTTCTCTGATTCAGGTGCAGCGGCGGTTATAAAGAGCAACAAACACGGTCTCTCTCTCTCTCTCTCTCTCTATCGTCTGTGCTCTAGTAAGATGGCTTCCAGCTAGGACACAACAGCTCATTTCTCACTCGTACAGTTCAGCTGAGCTGATTCGTAGCATGCAGCTGCGTCTAACATAATGCAATGAAAACCATTATGACAACTTCCACATATACCAGCTGAGTTTTGACAGAAAAACTGCAGTCAAATAACCCTGATTGTGGACATTTCTATCAAAACTAAAAGACTTATGAGTCAGCAAGACAAACTAATTTACTTTCTAAATACTGTACATGTTCCTGGTCCTATTGTGCACAACTCAGTGCATGTTATTTAAAAAATATTATGTAGTAATACTGTGAACTATTTTAAAATGTAATTTATTCCTGTGAGGGTAAAGCTGAATATTCAAGATCATTACTCCAGTCTTCAGTGTCACGTGATCCTTCAGAAATCATTCTGATATGGCGCTCAAGGAACATTTATTATTATTATCAATGTTGAAAACAGAAAACAGCAATTTCTTCTAGTTTAATAATGTATTTCACTTGAAAATATGCCAGATTATGAAAGTAAAATAGGTTGTGAACAGCTTTTCTAGTATAATTTACTAAGCTACAGGCTAGAGTTTATTTAAACTATGTTCTTGTTGAACTAAATCAAGGGTTGCCAACAACAGACTGAATGGCAAAGCTTCCCGAGTCGAAAAAAGAGTGATGAGATCATTTCTGATGCTGGTGTTAAGTTCATCCCTCCTCATTCTTCCCTTCATCTCTCTCCCTCTCTCGCAGGTTGGTCCCTGGACTCTGGGGCAGATCTAATGGCCTGTGTATAGCAGGGGGCAGGAGGCCACACATCTGAGAGGATTTACTGGGTCACTGAGCTAAAGAGTCTCAGCACCGGGCACCAAATGCTCACTGCAGACTTCAGAGTCGGTAAAACTAATGAGAATACATGAAAAGAGATGGAGGAGATGGAGATAAGCAACTAGTGGTTAACTGATATGGGATTTTCATTAGCTGATGCTGATATCTCGAGAGCAGGATGGCTGATGGATGATACAATGCCGATTTTAATAAAAGCAAATGATATGTACAGAAAACTGCTGAAATATGAACCTATAACACACTATTTACTCAAATTAATATGACAAATGTCTTCATTCCGTCTTCCCTTAATAGGTGAGTACCAACCAATCAAATGACAGAAAAGAACATGAATTGTTATGGGGTTAATTGCCATTCTCACCCAAGACTAACATCTGTCTAATGTTTCATTAACACCTGTGCTTACCACTTGGCAAGGCAAGGTTGGCATGCTGGCATCTGCTCTAGGACATCAAGGGGTTAAAGAGAGGAGATGCAAACACACAAACACACATGCAGCATTCCCAATTAGCTCCAGGCGTGAGCATCAGTGCTAGCGAAACATTTAATAAGGTATCAAGTTTCCATGCCGATCAGAAGCAGATTATATCAGTGTGTTTACGCCAGGCTTTCACAGAGCTGCCAGACGTGTCAAGACCCACGGGCGAATTGATTTATTACATTACACCGTTCCAGCGTGCAAAGCGCTGTATGAAGGCCTTTTCGATGAAATTGTTTATAGACATTTCTACCCAAATAAAGCGAAGCCCACTTGCGCATTAGAGCGTGAACTATTAAGACAACATGATTTCTCCAAGGCTCAATAAATGCCAAGAAGCGTTTTCCCTAAAACTATTCATTGATCTCCGAAACTTCAACTTCAGTTTAAACTTTCTTGGACGCAGAAAAAAAAATAGCTACCATGTCTAGGATATGAAAGGATAAAAGGGAAAGGGTTTTTAAATTCAACCACAAAAGAGTTCAGTCACTTCAGTTAGTGTTGGACATCTACACAACAACAAAGTCAAAATCATCCCACTTAAATCCTGTTGCCTGAGCTCTGGTAAACACAGATGTCCCCTGAGAGGCTGAATTTACTGACTGCAGGTACATGCAGCACTCTTGGGGAGGGAGGGATGTCTACAGAAGACTCACAACAAGACAGAACATTCCATTCCAATTAGAGATACACAGTTATACTCGTACAGATCTGACAAACACCCCACTGACAATTTCATTTTAAAACTGCATTAAGTCATTCGAGGTGAGGTACTATATTTCATACATAGATTTTATATATAGGGTGAATTAAGGTTGATTGGGACACTTTTTCCAAGTCATCTCAATGGCAAAAAGTGTCCCAATCACCCTGAATTCACACACACGCACATGCACACGCACACACAATTTATTAGAAAACCTGTCAAATTTATTAGAGCACACAAATATTTTAGGAATCTGTCAAAAGCTTGTTTAAAACTAAACATTTTATTGTGATTTATAACAAACTGAAACAACTAAATAGTCTTTATTCACACATAAAAGATGAAAAAAAAAAAGTATATTTTATTTATTTATTTATTTATTTATTTATTTATTTATTTTGTATGGCCTCCTTTGGCCTTGATAACAGCTTGCATTCTTGCTGGCATTGTTTTTATGTACTTTTCCACAGTGTCTGTTGTTATTGACTTCCAAATAGTTTTTAGTTGTTCCCAAAGACTAGCTTTTGATTAAAAATGTTGATTAAAGGGATAGTTCACCCAAAAATTAAAATTTGATATTTATCTGCTTACCCCCAGGGCATCCAAGATGTAGGTGACTTTGTTTCTTCAGTAGAACACAAATGATGATTTTTAACTCCAACTGTTGCAGTCTGTCAGTCGAATAATGCATGTCAATGGTAAAAAAATCTATGAGAGTAAAAAAAAACATGCAGACAAATCCAAATTAAACCCTGCGGCTCGTGACGACACATTGATGCCCTAAGACACGAAACGATTGATCTGTGCGAGAAACTGAACGGTGTTTATATCATTTTTTACCTCCAATAAACCACTATGTCCAACTGCCTTGAGCGCGCGCACGGCATCCGGTGCGTGAGGTGTGTACGCGCTCTGGCGTAGTTTAAACATTTACTTTTCGTAAGGGCAGCTTTACAAATAAAAAGGACACATACAAAGATCTTGTTCACATACCTCAGTTGGATGTGGAAAGTTGGACGTAGTGGTATATTAGAGGTAAAAAATGATATAAATACTGTTCAGTTTCTCACACAAAACAATTGTTTCGTGTCTTAGGACATCAATGTGTCGTTACGAGCCGCAGGGTTTAATTTGGATTTGTCTGTGCATGTTTTTTTTACTCTCATAGATTTTGTTACCATTGACATGTATTATACGACTGACAGACCGCAACGGTTGGAGTTAAAAATAATCATTTGTGTTCTACTGAAGAAACAAAGTCACCTACATCTTGGATGCCCTGGGGGTAAGCAGATAAACATCAAATTTTCATTTTTGGGTGAACTATCCCTTTAAATCACAACAATAATTATATTTTAACATTATAAACACTACAGTGACTAAAGAGCTTATATATACTGGTGTGGAATAACTACAGAGTTTACAGAAACATAACAATTTATTTTGGTAATCACATACTGTTAGTTTAGGGCAGCTGTGGTACAAACCTTACATTGGGTGGTGGTCTAAGAAATTTGTTAAGCACTCTCTATATATTTATAAACACTGTATATAATTAATATATATAGAAAATGTGTGTGTGCAGGTACATACAGTACACTGGCCACTTTATTATGTATATCTGCTCAACTGCCCGTTAATGCAAATATCTAATCAGCTAATCACATGGAAACTCTGCATTTAGGCATGTAGACATGGTCAAGACCAGGGGTGTCCTGGCTCCAACACCAATTAAACACCTGAACCAGTTAATCAAGGGCATACTAGAAACTTCCAGGCAGCTGTGTTGAGGCAAGTTGGAGCTAAACAATGCAGGACAGTGGCCCTCCAGGAGCAGGTTTGGACACCCCTGGTCAAGACAATCTCAAGTTCAAACTGTGCATCTGAATGGGAAAGAAAGGTGACTTTGAATGTGGCATGGTTGTTGGTGCCAAACAGGCTGGTCTTAGTATTTTAGAAACTGCTGATCTACTGGGATTTTCACACAGCCTTCTCTAGGGTTTACAGAGAATGGTCAGAAAAAAAGAAAAAAATATCCAGTAAGCAGCAGTTCTGTCGGCGAATATGCCTTGTTGATGCCAGAGGTCAGAGGACAATGACTAGATTACAAAAATAACCACTCGTTACAACCGAGGTATCTCTGAATTCACAACACATCGAACCTTGAAGCAGATGGACTAGTGCAGAAGAAGAACACACCGGGTGCCACGACTGTCAGCTAAGAACAGGAAACTGAGGCTACAATTCACACTGGCTCACCAAAATTGGACAATAGAAGATTGGAAAAACGTTGCCTGGTCTGCTTTCTGCTGCGACATTCAAATGGTAGGGGCAGAATTTGGCGTACAAATGGCTACACATTGGATTTGATATTTTTGAGTCAGAAGTTCTGTTAATGCAAAAAATGGAATTAATGTACAATGAAGTGACATCTCCAGTGGTCAAAAATAATTAAGATTGCATCTAAGTGAGAATCATGGCACATGACTGCAGTGGAGCCGCAGATCACAGAGCCTTTGGTGTGCAGAGACATGAGACAGCATTACAATACATCAGAGCTTGCTCTATTTCTTTACTTCTCTCTTCTCCTCTACTATTCCTTTTCTACAGATCTTTACGTTTAATCATTTTTCTTTCTCTAAGGATTCTTGCTTTGTATTCTCTTCTCTCTCTGTCATTCCGAGTCTCTCTTTCTCTCTCTCTCTCTCTCTCTCTCTCTCTCTCTCTCCATAAATGGTCAGTTTTAGTCAGTGAGCAAGTGGAGTTGAACAGAGAGGAGATGAATGTCTGGCAGTGTTTGTCCACCCTGCCTGAGTTACAGTCTTTTAAAACCCACTGCACTGTCAGAGGAGCTACAGGATAAATCTCAAAAAAGACATCAGCCCATTGATCAGACCGAGCGCATGTGTATGTGTGTGTTTTCCTGCCGCAGGTTGATGACAATACTAGTTGAGGCAAATTCCACGTCCTCCAGGGACTGTGGGAGAGGAAAACCCCCTCTGGAGAACTCCCTGTTCCCTCATACTCCACAACACACAGTCCCTGCTGAGGCCCTGTAACCTGGAGTCAACCACACACACAATATCCTAACTTAGTTCCATGGTTGGTAAACGTAGCTTTCAGTGGAAAGATTTAGATACATCTATTGTGTTTCCACCTAGAGTTCCCAGGTGAAAGAGCAAGCCTGGACATGGTAAAGAATAATACACATACATGTGCACGCACACACGCAAACACTCATACTCATGGGCATTCACTTCACACGTCATCGGGGTGACCGCAGAAGGAAACTCACCGTCTCTGTAGAGCAAAAGGGGTCTCCTGGTCTGCTATGGTTCAAACCCACACAGACCTATGAATGCAAACCTATTTAATGGATAAAATTAGAGTTGTCAAAAGTACCGACTTCGGTACCAAACGGTACTGAGATTTTAAAAATGTGACGCTTTGAGCGCTGTTAATAAACACCTCTGATTGGCTGTTGTGTTCACAAGCTCAACATATACAGTATGTCTGTGATTGGCTACAATGATCAACGCACGGGAGTGTTTGAAAGCACATGGAAGTGTTTGAATTTGAAAGCGGGAGTGTTTGAAAGCAGGCGTCAATCAGCGGACTGGTCCGCGATAGACACCTGTTTTCAGACGCTCCCGTGTGTATCTGTGTAAGCGCTCGGTGAAGAGCGTCATTGATGAGAATTTACAACGTTTTTGAAGCATTGATCATTGAAACCAATCACAGACATATCCGATGAGTCATGGACACAACGGCCAATCAGAGGTGTTTACGAATCCGCTCAACAGCGCTCAAAGCGTCACATTTTTAAAATTTCAGTACCATCGTGGTACCGAAGTCGGTACTTTTGACTACTCAAGAAGAAAAGTAATCATTTAAAGTGATAGTTCACCATAAATTACTCTGCCTCATGACGTTCCAAACCTGTATGACTTACTTTTTTCTTTGAAACACACAAGACTATATTTTGAACAATTATTTAACTGTTTTTGTTTATACAATGAAAGTGGAGTCCAAAAACACACTTTCACTGTATGGACACACCAAATCAAACCAAAAAGAAAACGAAAAACCAAACCAAACCCTTGTTATTTTGGTATTAACCTTGGTATTTTAAACATGTTATTACACGTTCTGAATAAAATATGATTGGTGATTCTCGTGAAATACTCTACTCTGCAGTTACTAGGGCATTGCCTATGAGGTTACTATGGCTTTCTGGGAGGTTGCTTACTGGCCATTAATCAAGTATGAGTAATAATAATAGTGATACTTGCCTTAGGAAGCACATCTAAATATTGAACGTCTCATCTGAGTCCAACCATGGGAAAGAAAGACCAAAAAGAAAGACAAAGAGAGGTAGAGAGAGATTGGCAGGTGAGACTGAAGGAGAGACAGGTGCATAAACACAAACAAAAACGCTTATAAACACTGCCAGAAAACAGACACAAAGAAAGCTGTACGTGTGGAAGTCTGCATTGAAACGCAGCAAACCACAGTGCTATGCAGAGAAAGACGTAGCATATGCTTCCAGCGTGTGGCATCTGGAGAAATCTGGTGCCAAACTCTACAGGTCGCACAAAACACACACACACAGGTCACACTATGTTAGACTCCTCTTCAGGGGATGGCTGATGAAATATATGTGTGTGTACTCTCACGGCATCAACAGAATGAAGGACAGCAAAAATAAGAGAGCGTGTACAATGTGATTAGACTGGCACGAGTCCAATACGAGGGGGAAAAAAAACATACAAATGAGAAGACTTAGAGCTCTGATGTCAGATCAGGTGTGCATGTCGCTACGGCACTAAAGAAGAAGATTCCATGTGTTTCTCCCACATGAAAGGGAATATCAAAGATGAACATGCATCTATCCTGAAGGTTATATAGATGCTACAGAGTCCTTTGACCATATTGCAAAATATAGCATGTGAAGACTAAAAAAAAAAATACAGATGAGCACCTAAATGTGAAAAGTTGACACAAGATGTTAAATTGCTAAGATGACAGGGTAGGTGGTTGCCAGGGTGTTGCTATGCAGTTGCTAAGGAGTTACGAGTTACTTTTTAATGCAGTGCTAGGGTATTCTAGGTTGTATAAAATCAGCACTAGTAAAAGTGATGCTTGCCATGATAAACACCACTAATCAGTCTATATACTATGTGATTGGTGTAAAAAAAGAATTGACAAGCTCTAATAGAACAAACGATTCACACACACATTCACACGGCAAGTGTTCTGAGCCAAGGTGGCAGACAAACATTGGAGCCGAGACGGAAATAAGACAGAAAGGCAGACAAATTAAGAAACAGAGCGAGGGCGAGAGAAGTGGGAGCACACAGAGCAGAATGGAGCATGATAAAGCTTTTTTTACATAAATGATTTGAGCCCAAAAGAAAGGGTGTCTATTCCTGAGTCGTTCTTCCAGCAGGTTGAGTACAGTTTGTTCATCTCTCTCCATTAATAAGCACAGGCTGGAAACTTTCCAACAGAGTGGAATTATTCAGTGTGGATGATGTGAAGAGTGTATGTGTGTGCAGGAAGTGTAAGTGTGGATATACTCTCATTTAGTGGCCAACACGAGTTCAAAGCCATTAAAGCGATGCTCATGTCCTGCACTCTGCTCTCAGGGTGAGATCGCACACAGCTGCTGTGATATTGAACCAACGTACGGTCGTCGACCTGCACTTTAGAGACAGACGTGTACGTGTGCAAGTGTCTGATGTATGGACGTGTGTGTGTGTGTGTTGAGGAGGTGTGCTAATGCACACATGGGACTCAGGGTAAGTGGCCCGGTGTCGTTCTTGGGTAATGTAATGCCATAAATCTATGACAACACAAGCAGACACATGGCCCAAACAGACTGTCAGCAACACTAGAGTCTGTCATTAAACACACAGACAACTAGCATATGTGAGAACCCGTAAACACATGGCCATACGTCAACCGGCACCTATTTAAAATTCATTCCCATTAGTGTTGAAAGGAACAAAGGAGTTGATGTGCACACAAAGAAAACACACCCATACGGTCACATACAAACTTTTTCTTTCTCTCCTTCTCAGGAAATAAAGCATGACTCAATATTTTTACTGCTGTTTTAAAGAACCCAGACACCAAAACCTTGATCTGAGGAATGTGTAATGTAACGAAAACTGTATAATCACTTCAAAAACTCTATACAGTGAAAAACAATGAAAACTATTCTCAAGAGTGTATTAATGGTGAGAAAAACACCCATTTTGAGTGAGATCACTAGCCTAAAGTTCATTATACAGTTGCACAATGAAGATGTTTCAACACTGATCTCCTCAAGGAACTTTGTCAGTTTGACTTGTGTGCCAACAGCAATAAGCAATCGTCTCTTCAGTAAGCAGCTGCAATTTTCTCAAATGATAAAACCAACAATAAAAATTCTATGTGAAAGGCAACTGTGAAGAAAAGTAAGTAGTACAGAGTTTTCTATGCAAAGTCATTGAGCTGAGCACAGCATGAACGTGTAACTGTGGACTGAAAGAGTTGGATTGTTGAGGTTTAGATTGGCCAGGAGACAATATCTCCAGAATTTTTTTTTTACAATTTCTGTGCTAATTCTGTGTGGGGAAAAATGAGCAGAATTCTTTATTTCAACATTAAAAACAATTAAACAGTTATTTCATTTTTTAAATAAGTTTAAAAATGTCTACACCCATATAGAACTGTGAATAGTATGTGTTTAAATGTCATCTTATCAACAAAAAACAATTCCGCTAAGTGTCTATTATAGACATAAATACACACAAACAAAAGAGCAATTACATCAGAGCACGTCAGTTTCTTAAAAAACAAAACAAACAAAAAAAACAGCTGTCATCTGGATCGACAGCGACAACCTTTTCAAACGGATGCCTGACACTTCTCTGGACAGATGCCACTTCCTGTCGGTTCCTCCGGACGCCTACTGTAAGCTCTCCATCACAGAGAACAGCTATCCCCAAAATTACTCTCTAAAAGTGACACCTTAAGGGTGTTGCTGTAAAAACTTTTGGCCGAGAGCCTTGCGCTTCAGCGCCAAAGCTAGAACCCAAAAAACAAAACAAAAAAAAATAAAAACGATGGTGAGAAATGCTACCCTTTTCAAAGTGTCACCTCTCAAGACAAACAAGTAGGATTGATTCAGCTCCGACTCGCTCCATTTCTTGCTCTTTCAGACTCTATTTCTCTCTCTCTTGTTTCACAACCCAGCAACAGGGGAGGGGAAAAACAATGCAGAGAAAGGCCACTGTCCATCTCACAGCAGTAAACATATCTTAATCATTTCTGTTGGCTCGCCTGATATTGCTCATTATTGTGAAAGAGGAACAATGTGTGAGAGAGAAATAAACAGAAACAAGGAGAAACTGGCCACGTATTTCCACTGCAAAAATCACACTGGTTCTCATCCTGGGGGATTTGTAAAATTCTCGCAGAACCATTTTGTATTTCAACTGACTTCTGAACAATGGCACAACATGAGTATGATACAACATAACATGTCCACATACAGATATAGCACATCATGAACATGTTATTAAAAAAAAGTCATTTTAAGTAATCTGATTCAGATGCTGAATAAAACTATAAATTACTAAAAATGTGAAGAACGGCATCGGCTCCTTCTTCTGCATGAGAAGAATATATTTCACAGAAACTCTCCTTCTCTCTTCAACTGTCTAACACGGTCTGGCAGTCTGATCATCACACACATGTATTTTTAATCCAGACATTTTGCCAGACACAGTCACAGAACTCTGTTAACCCTCCAGCCTGCAGCAGTGTCTCTCTCTAGAGGCTTTTACTGAACCAATGTCACAGCGGGCTAAGACAGGCAGATGTGGACATCTAATCAAGTAGTGTTACTTAAGACAGGACAGTAGTGTGTATTTAATTCAGCACCATATTAAAAGACTACACTCTAAAAAATGCTGGGTTAAAAACAACCCAAGCTGGGTTGAAAATGGCCAAACCCAGTGATTGTGTTGTTTTAACCCAGCGATTGTGTTGTTTTAACCCAGCGGGTTAGATGCTTGCCCAACCTGCTGGGTATTTTTTTAATTAAATAATTATTTAATGACAAATTTTATTTATTTAAATTGTTTAAAAATGACTGTGTTGCTTGCTTAAAATGAACCAAAAATATGTTGGAAATTAACATTTATTAATATGTTTAATAAATGAACATTTATTAATAAGTTTAATGAATAATAATTAAACAATAAACAGGTCGTTGATGACGTGACGTGATGGGTCATTTTTTTGTCCAAAGGCCTTAATAATAATAAACAAAGATATGACATCCAAAGTATGTAAGGTAGTACAACTAGATTTTGAAGTGTCAAAAGGTCATTCGGTTTAACCATCCAAAGGCCAACACAGCCATTTTATTTGTGATTAAAATATCTTAAAATGTAATAAACGTATATATTTTTTATTCTGACATGATTTTATAACATCATATATCAACATAGGACAAAATGGTATTAAAATTATGTGTAGAAGTCGAGAGTTCCTTTGTTATGTTATGTCCGGAAAAATGAATTTTTTTTATGTCATTCGGAGTAACCAATATAAAGGGACCATTTTGGATCAAGTCATGTGGTCAGTATCCTGTGACAGGATGTGACATCATTCAGACACCTGCAAAGGATCACATGGTCATAAGGCAAAGTAACTAACTCTCTTTTAACTATCTGAAAAATTCACGTTTTCACTTGCTCATACGCATGTCCCGAAATATCAGGTCATTCGGTACAATCGCCATAAAACATGGAAAATGTTGTAATATTTTAAAAACTTGTACTAAATATAAAATGTTTGATTGTCCTTTTGCTAGCTAACTAGCTAGATATCAGTCTGTTAGCATTGTTTGAAAATATCGTCATTCTGTATAACCAAAAGTGTCATTCGGTAAAACCGAAATTTTGGTTAAACCGAATGACTTTTTTGGTGACAAATTTTGTCCATCATGATTATAAAAACCACATAATCTCATTGTTATCACTTAATAAAACTTCAAAATTAATTATAGCTCCATTATTTTTTTTTACACTTTTAAAAACCTTATTCGTCAGTGAGCAAACATTTATTAAATTGCTTATTAATAAATGTTCGCCTTTTGATTATTATTGTTGCCTCTAGTAATTATGTGTCTTTTAGGTTCATTTTAAGCCAGCCATATAGTAATTTTTAAACAATAGTTGGGTTAAATAAAACAACCCAATCGCTGGGTTTGTCCATTTTCAACCCAACATTTTTTACAGTACTTACACTGCATGCACCTACAACCAACTAGTCCATTCATGAACAAATAGACTGTCATACATCCCTCTTGGAATATACACATGCACACAGGCACAAGAAAGTGAACTGGTGTAATAAGTTTGCCTGATTTGAATCCGGTTCTTGATATTCATATCTGCAGCTGCACGGCACTTGACGCAGCACTTGAGCTGACGGAGTGAGATCAGGACCCCAGCCCCACTCCTGCTGTTATAAAAGAGCAACACTACCTCACCGAGCCCACTCGCACACTTAACACATCAAAGAGCAAACCACCGCCTTTAGCTTTAAAAGATATGCCCTCATCCTTCCTTCCTTCCTTTCTTTTGACACTTTTTTTAATGAACCAAGCAAAACTGCAGATGAACTTAACCAGTGATCAGCATGCATTTTCATTGTACTGCATGTAAAAGAGCAGCTTTGACATTTTGACACTAACTTCTTTTGTGTTTTACGTGAAAAATGTCTCGTATTAAGCTGCATGTTGCTGGGTAAGTGACAAAATTTTCAGTTTAAAGCAAATGATCTGTGAAAAGTACAGACTGCCCAAATTTAAACATGTGAACGTGTAATTTTTCTCGATTTCTGCCACAGAGTTTTAGACTTGGCTCGGGTGAAAAATATTCACTTGGCTCAAAAATCTGAGAGGGCAGTTTTTAATGGGCACAAACCTTCTGGTAGAGATCTTTCGAATGTTATGCCAAAATAAGTACGTTTTGGAATAGCTCATAGCGTAATGTAGAAAAAATGAATGTGTTACATTTCAGATCTCTGCATTTCTGTTTCTTTCTCCTCTTTGGTCAGATGAGTGACATAAGGCCTTTTGTGATCTTTTATTGACCATCCTGGGTAGATTTATCTGTGCGCCAGTGGTGTCAGGTTCAGTCCATACGCACAATGATCCCACAGGGTGAGTGTTAAACCAGTCATTAGCTTCATTTCAATACACTTTTGAAAGCCATGGGAGATCCAGACGCTGAGACCGTGGCACTTTTGATATCTGCCCTCCAAATAGAGGTGGTGGCAGTCTGAGCGCCGCACCCCTCAGTGCGAGAAGTCGTCTTTGTAAAAAAAAAAAAAAAAAAAAAAAGGGGGAACCAAAAGTTGGCAGGCGGCTGAAGGGGTAATTAAGGGAGGGACGCACGTGTCTCGCCTTGAGAGGTCCCCCGGCGAGACGCGACTCAATCAAAAGCCAGCTGCAGGTATAAGGAGCTCCTTAGATCCTACTACTGTGTTTAAGTGTGAAGGGTTGATGAGCGTGTGTTTATGTTAATGTAGATAAATCTCCAGAAAGGAGGTACAGCTGTACCTTCAACTGAACTCATTAATTATTATGACACATAAAAACTTGATTAATATTTTGGCACGTGTGCGATTCATATCGCACCCAGACACGCACACAAACGGTGCCCCGGTGAATTGCACAATAACGACGCCACACTGTGCGCCATGGTATAACGGAAAATGACACCAGCGTGTTGATGTGTGCGTGTCTTGATGTGTATAATTAGAGGAATCTATTGCCCACAGGCGGAAGCCACAAAGGCAGAGTCGCAGCGAGGCGGTGTGTTTTGGGAGCGGGCATCTATCCAGAACAGCTGTCCGGATTACGGTTTAATGAAAAAAAAGCACTTCACAATGCCCGACTCAAACCCCCACTGACACACGCCCCACGATACCCCTATAATACACTAACAGTGATGTCGCCCCGTTGCCCACGGGGGGCTGCACCCGGATTCTACGCCTTGTTCCCGGATCCTGCGCCGCACTGCCTGCAGCGAGAGGCAGGTTGAGGAGGGGCCGCTGTCCCTCCCCGTTCATTTGGGCTCATTGAAGGCTTCAGAAAAGAGTCATGGGGAGACTTTCATCTTCTGACATAAAGAAAGAGCCTGTGAGATCAAGATGGTGAAAAAGGTAGACAATGAGAGGATGGGGAACGAAATAAACACTTTCTATAAAGCCTGTGTATATAATGAATTCATAATACCTTATATTTAGTTGTATGTTCAAGCAAACAAAGGTAACCAGCGTTATAACTCCCTCTTTTTATAATAATTTGTTTATATATATATATATATATATATAATGCATTAAAACAGAATGGCCAAAAGAAAGTGGAACCACCAAAAAGTTCTGCGATACGATTACGATACAATTCGATTCAGGGGTATATCAATCACTATTTCGATATTATGATATTATGTGCCTATTTTACACAACCAGTTACATATTATAGGTAGCACAGAACAAGATAGGCTATTAATTTTCTTTAACTGTGCAAAAGTATTATAATATGAAAGGCTCCAACACAGAGTGGCAAAAAGCACTTATGCGCATCCCGTGTGCAGAAAGATGTGCTTGAAGCAACACAAAGTCACAGTGCGCAGCGCTCCTATGCAGCAGTTTATTGAGCATTTTCTTTTAACAATTGTAAATTTCAGTTACTGTGTTTGTGAAGAACAAAAGCACAAAAATGTTTTTTTACGCGTTGCATCGATACATCGTATCGTTAGACAATAGATCGATGTATCAATCTATATCGATGTATTGTTACACCCCTAGTGCTCAATATTTCACTTTTTAGCAAATAAAATGCATAAGAGTCAAAGTCTCAACATTAGATAAAATATAAACCTGTTTGCAGAGACAGGTCTATATAACTGTAAATAATATAATCATACACCTCCGAAGACAAACACTACACTCTAAAAAAAAAAAAAATGCTGGGTTGTTTCAACCCAAATTTGGGTCAAAAATGGACAAACCCAACCGCTGGGTAAATTTTTAACCCAATGGTTGGGTTTGTCCATTAGACCCAAATTTGGGTTGAAGCAACCTAGCATGTTTTAGAATGTAGCATTATAGTTCTTTATGTGTGTAATAATTTGTTTAAACACAAGAAAACAACCAGAAAACTGTAGCCTAGTTGGAAGTTATGGATATCACAAATATCCCACATCTAACTTTGAACTGAACGCAACATTATAACTGCATACAACTAAAAATCAGAACCGGTTACAATGTGCATAATATATATATATATATATATATATATATATACACACACACACACACACACATACACACAGGTTTCCAAAAAGTGTTATCAAATAAAGTGCCTAAGGGAGGGTTTGTATCATACCGAAATCATTAAATCAGCTAATAAAAGTCTTTCCTGCTCCTGAGCGGGCTTATCTAGAGGAGAGGATTGGATGCGGCTGTTGTCTTAACAGATAGACGCAAAACATTGGCAGAGAAAGTGGTCTTAGTATCTTGTGTGTGAGTGGAAAGATGCTGTGCTATCTGATTGGTGGGGGGGATTGGGGGGGGTCTATCATCCCTCCATCAGTGGCACTCAGAGCCTATCGTCCTCACTCGCTGAAATGGAGGAGAGATTAAAAATAGAGCTTTATTCTTCACTCGCAATTCAATTTCTGTCTTCGCTGTATGACAGTTTTACCAATGCGGTCTCGCTCAAAACTTCACACCCACTTCTTACTTAAAAATAAACCTAGGAGTAGGCCAGGGCTAGAGTTTGACATTAATTTGGAGAAATTTCCCTTCATAATGATCATGTTTTTCTAGCTAACATGGTTCAAAGCTTGTTTCGCATCAATAAATTAAAGTCCCCTAATGACCACACATGTTGCTGTACATAGCCAGTATGTCAACATCACTGGTTTGCAGCTATATCCAGTAATGGAAAGCAATCTATAATTCATAAGTGTAATAATAATCAAATATTCAAACAGAGACTGGAGTGTCAGTAGTTTGTTATTCTGTAAAGCTTATTAATAAACAGGCTCATTTATGATACTAATTTCTTGGCGTTTGCGGGTGGGAGAGATCACAGTTCTTCTACTGTAGCGGTCAGCTGGGATATGTCAAGCATTAATCATGGAAATGGGAAACTGACTTCATTCTAAAGCCCTCATGTTTGGGATGACAACCATCATCGATGGCCTTCTAAACTTTGAGTAAAATCAACAGAATTAAAAGATTCACACATTCTAACAGTGAGTGAATAAGATTGCGTTTTCATGTCTGCACCATAATTTGATGAGTTTCTGAGGGAGATTACAAGAATAGTTCAATCAAAAATGAATCTGCTCTTTTCCAATCACAGTAAATGGGATTAAATTTGAAAAAGCATATGAGCCCCATTCAAATCTTCTCCTCACTGAAGAAAGATGGAGAATAAGCTATATTTTTGAGATACTATGGCTGTTGATGAAATACTCTGCACATTTGGATGTCTTGCATAGTGCACATTTACAGGCGGAATGAAACAGTCTTTTAGTACAGTGTGTGAACTGCAGCCCTGTGAGGGTACTGTGAGGTTTTCTAATACCGCAACAAGCAATCTAGGAGGTATTTTTATTCGATCTGACACTCAGTTTGGGCTGATTTCTTACAGGAACACATGCTGCCTCCCAAAATGTTAATTATTCAGAGATGCAACAAAGATCTGTGTGTGCGCGTGTGCATGTGATATCGCATGGTGAATCCAAACTGTGCATTACAGTAGATGTCACTTCAGAGATGAAAACACTGTAAACCTTTGCACTATTCCTAAACCCTTCATCCTAAACGAGAGATGACAGCAAAGAGAGAGCGAGACAGACAGAGGGAGACAAAGGGAGAGACATCAAAAGAAAGTGACACACTGATTTTCAAACAAACCACAAGAAGATGAGTCAAACCTTCCCTGTTGTATCTTTCTATCCCCAGCTCCCTGCTCTCCAAAACAAAAACACAACAAATGTGCTCAAACCAACCCTGGCCAGGAAGAATGGCAGAGGCCTCTGGGGCCTGAAGGCTTCATCGGGTTCGACAAGGTGAATGGTACACAGTTTAATCATAAACACACAGTGCAAGTGTGTCAGCCAAAAAAACTTGTTCAAATAATGAAAATTCAAAGCATGGGATAAACAAATAGAAAAATGGGATTAAAGACTGAGTCAAATACGTGAAAGGTGACTAAAATCAATGATGCCAGCTGTCCATGTCTTCCCAAATACATTACATAAAGGGGTCAAGGTCAGGCATGGGATCAAGGTCAAAGCTCAAGGGCAACAAAGTATACAAACAGCTGGTCATTTGGTTTATTGTCTGACCTAGTCATCAGTCACATGTGCCAATTTTGCTGGCATGTGAAGGAAATGTTTCCCCTTTGTATTCAAGATCACAATTTGTTAAAAAGAATAGTTCAATAAATTAAAAATGTCATTATTTACTCATGTTACTCTTCTGTAGAACATTGTTTCCCATATAACAGACATAAATGGAGACTGTCAATCCTCAAAATACTAAAAATGGTATATATGATGTATACAAAAAGGAATCATAAATGTAGTCTACATAAGAGGACTGTCTAATGCTTATATAAATATTAGTATATTATTAATTATAAATATTATATTAAATATTTTATTTTATTATTAGTTTCCTGAGTCACAAAATAGACTACCACATTTTTGCTTATTTATTATTGTATGAAATACATCATATATGATATTTGTCTATATATTACTGTATAATAATTATAATAATAGTAGAAGTAGTAGTAATAGTAGTAGTATATAGAAAAATGTGCATCAAAAACATTAGGCACCTATAAACGATTGGTTCCCAAGGGTCTCAACTTAAGTGGACAAACATTACCAACATCAAACCTAATGCTGCCATTTGATTTGAAAGCTACAGCAAAGTGAAAGATTTTCAGTAAATAACGACATTAGGGTGAGTAAATGATGACAGCATTTTCATTTTTGGCAAACTATCCCTTTAAAAGGAGCTCAGCTGGGCTCATTGATACATCAAAGTCAAAGGATGTGCAGCAGAAAACATGACAACGGTCTCTGGATACTGTGTTTACTGTTATCAGCCTCAGAAATCCATAACAACAGTCACCCAGCACAGAAATTGAGGGAATTTAGGCTTTGCCGAAAGCATAACCCAAGTGGAGGCCTATTGTGAGCAAAGATTTTACTCAACACATAACCTCTGAGCTACACAAAAAGCCAACAACTAATCATGTCCTTCCGGTTTCTCTCCACTCTCTCCATTACTCTCCCCTTCACACCCACCCATGTCATTTTATTGTCACCATTCAACATCACATCACAGCAAATGATATAGTTCATATCACACTCCAATTAGAGACACAACCGGGGACTACAGGATGCGTTCGAGCACTGCTGAGAGAATGGGGGAAAAGTGCTGAAAAACATGTGTACGTGTATGGCATATAAACACCAACCATGCTGTTCTTTCCTTTTGTGTTGTTTTGCACTCCCGCTAATCAGATTCAATATCCATGTTAAACTCAGAGTACTGATCCTATTTAGACTCAATGCCAGATTAATCAACTTTCCTAACCCTGACCCCTGGTTGGGGGCTGAGACGTCCTTGTTTTGATCAGTGGGGTGTCTCTTTTGAAAGACTGAGTGGGAAATGTGAGGTTTCGGTAAACAGTAGGACATCTGGGGAGGTACATTTTTATAGTCTGTCTTCTTTTTACAATCCCATGTGCCTCTGCTTGTGGCCTGATCGCATCTTCCCATCACAGAGTGACATTTATTACCTGCACTCAGAGCCACATGTGTCTACAGGTGATCAGCAAGACAATAAAACATGTCTCTCGTGTGGATTTCTCTATGAAAGATGCCTTCCCATGATGCATTTCATCAGATCTTTCTCCATGAAACAAGTTCTGAATCTATATTTACAGACTAGTCTACTATTTATAGTTCCCAATATGCTGAAGGCGATCTTATCCATTTATATACAGTGAAGTATGTACTCAGAAATAAACACAATTTTGGCTGCTGCTGGGCCAAGATCGAACCCCTGCAGACCCCAGGGAGAAAATGATATATCAACATATAATATCAGATGGCTATCAAAGGTAGAAAATAACACCCACAAGCCCTTGTAAGGAACTTGCCACTTTGCCCCATAGGGAGTGTTTTTGATTTAATCATGGTCATTTAAGCCTGTTCATTTTGACATTTTCTCATCTCTTCCAATTGAAACATTAGTAATACAGAGCTGAATTTGCAGCGATGTAATTGTGTGTGAGCATGTATGTGTGTGTCTATAGTCTAAAGTGCAATTGGACTGAATAGTAATACCGCTAATGGAACGGCTGGGAAGGTCACACTATCACCTCTACAGGAGCTCAAAAGGAGAGCATAATCAATACTGTTGGACAGGTGAGAGAGTGAGAGCGAGCGATGTATAAATGGCCTCTCTCTAACAATATGATGTGCTGCATAGTTCACCTCTAAACCTATAAATCAGCAGCTCGTTCAGAAATGAGGTGAGAACAGCTCAAGTGTTATGACAGCGTGCAGACAGGAGACTGTAACTCTGGACTCCCCTGGGCTAAACAAACGCTCGTTTCTAATATAGCTAAAAGCCAAGCTCGCATGCAGTATACAGGCTAATGGCGGTAAGTCTGAGTACAGATCTGAGGGTTTTAATGCACATTTTGTGGCACCAATCCACGTAAAATACCTTGCCCTTGCTACATAAAGTATACCTGACCCGTTCACATAATGTAATTTCGCAATAGACTCCAATGCAGTATCTCAGGGTTATACTAAGTCTTATTTTAGATCAGGAAATGTTGATTCCTCCATTCATTCTTATATATATATATTACAATTAATATTAATAACAAAACTAATGACTGCTCATTTCATGTCATGTTGGATACATCCCACTGTGGACATTCAAAAATAATAAAATACAAATAAAAAACAAATATATAGAATATAAAATAATAAATAAACTATAATAACTTTGTTTCAAGTTCTGCTGGGAACATTCACGTGTTGGCTCTCTGTGCAAGAGAAAGCTCCCGAAAGCTGTGTGTATGGAGAATGGTCCATCAGCTGAGAGAGAGATTACCAGCACTCAGAGATCAGAGATGAGAGACAAGAGAGAGTCCCTCTCTCTGCAAAATGGCCATTCATTAACCCACGGCCAGGGGAAAACACTGCACACCAAACTCCACAGAAATGGATCGGCCTCATCGATTGTGGCCCGCAGAAGGTGTGGAAACAGATACTTCAGCTGCCGAAACAGTGGATAGCGTTTCATAAAAACACCAGCGCTTCACTGCTTTCCAGCCCGTATTGGGTTTCTGCCACACGCAATACAAGCGTAATGCTGTTATATCCAAAGACAAGCAGAAAATATAGTACAAAACCGTGTGTCTGAATCAAACCACTGACTGTAACAGGACCTTTTTTATTTCAAACAGATGGTTCCATTGAGAAGATTAAGAGCAAATTAGCGGCTGTTGAACAAACTTGAATCTCATTGAGGTAATTTACGAAATCTTCAAGCTTTGTTTTTACTTGAGTATTTTTCAAATCTGTAAAAGGCCCAGACGGCAAGTAGCCAGTGTTCATGAAAACCATCCTGAGGTTAAGTGAGCTGTTAGACACCCGTAGAGAGATAGTTTCCGGCCTGGCAAACCCAAAATAGTCACGCCGGTCTGAGTCGGCGTTTTCTGTGGATCATCGTAATTTCACTCCTCATTCCTGAATCAATTATGCATGTCCTCCCCTGATAAGAAGAGTGCCAGTGCCAATCCGAGGGGCGAGGGGAAATTGGGGGTCGAGGAGTAGGGTCTGCCGTGAAGAGCACTTTGCTAAAACAATAAAAAGAACGGGCATGTGTCTTCTGCTCTGGGCCACGCAGAACAGAGGCTGAGATTAATTAATGACACAACAGGAGCAAGTGCAGCGCAGCCCAGAGCCAATAAAGCAATGCTAAAAGCTGATAAGTGCTAAGTGAGTGGAGCACTCCAGCTACATTTCAGCAGATGCCAATGGGGTAGAGAGTTATTTAAACCCGATATTAGTGTTGAAGTGCAATGAAGAAACAAGTCAAGGTTAGCGTTTGGGCTAGAGGTCGGTTTGAGTGAACTGAGTGAAAACTCAGAATTTGTTGCTGTGTCACACTGTGGGGCTTTATCTCTTTTTAATGATATGCTACAGAGAAAATATGTAGATTCTTTTTTTCTCTTAAGAGAGCCCTTCTTTTGCTTCACTTGCCTCTGTCCTCATACCTTTTGGCTTAATGCCAATCCCCCTCCTCCACCGCCCCAAAACGCTCACAATATCTTGGTTATTGCCTAATCAACCCAAAAGATCTGGCTGTGTTCCAGACGATAACCAAGAATAGGACTGTAGTAACCATAAACAGCAATGATGGTTATGTGCTTTAGAAACTGAGGTAATAATGAAGCGCTGAAAGGATTAGGAAAGATTTGAGAGTGTAGAAGTAAAACGAGTGTTGCTAGAGTTCTGCTATGCTACAAGAACCAGCAAGAATCTTCAGGGGAATGCCTGAAGGCCATATATGTCCATTAGACCTTCTGCAGCAGAAGATTACATCAATTCTCAGCTCCCTTAATGGTGTAAACAGAAGGACTCTGTGACAGAGTGAAACGTGTGTTTGTGTTAAAAGCCTACCGTATCAAAACAGATGAGGCCTTGCAACGAGTCAGCATGGGGTATAGCCCACTGAGGAACGAGTCTACAGTGAACAAACGGTTGGTTTGCCAGGCCAACAGCTGAGACTAAACAGCTATAATGAAATAACAGAAACCAATTAGAGACAAATCCAATAGAATTGCCCTGGCCTTTCTCTGGTGCTTTTGCTCAGCTAATGCAGAAAATCTTTTTAAGGAGAGAAAGAGAATACATTTATGACTAAGCCTCGATTTTTCATAATGTCATTGTCAGTGAAAAGGTTTGCTTGATTACACACAGAGAGTCTAAACTAGGACGCAAACTCAGGAGAGCAAAATGGCTGTCAGCAGTTTCTTTTGTTAAAAGCTTAAAGACTTCAAACATTCTCATCTGAATGCCCTTTGAAACTTCATTTCCCATGATGCCTTGCATTTTGGGGGGTGAATTAAAAGTGGAAGTGCAGACCTTGCTTCTGTGTCTTGTTTGGCATTGACATTTCTTTTCATAGAAATGCACAATAGGACTTGCATAACTATTCATTTTTACTAGTCATTCAGAAAAAAATATTCAACTTGTTAGCTAGCCAATATTTACTGATGGCCAGCTTGAGGAAAAGCCATATCACATGAAAAAAGCAACAAAAATCAACAAAAATTCTTCTCTCAAAGGTCCCTTTCTGTTATTTTTTCTTAAAAAGGGAAGCTTTAGAGAACTAGATGACCCAGATCAATCATTGGCTATTATGGCTGAACAAACCAAAGATTTGAGCTCTAGTAAGATGTGAAAAGAGACTGCAATGATCTATCCTTAGAATCACACTAAATAAAGGTGCATTTACCATGTTCGGCGAAATCCAGTCATTTCACGCCATATTGACCAACAGAAGAGAAGCTTGGTTTAAAAGTGGCTTCAGTGTGAGTTCTCAGTGTGAGACATCACTACACAATTGGCAATAAAAAATTTACCTTTTTTGCCCAAAATGTGACAGCACCTTAATTCTTCAGCCTGGTAAAAGAGTCAGTGGGCTGCAGGATGAATTACAGTCAATATCTCAAAGAACATGAAAACTTCTTCCCTGTCCAGGGCTCTGTTGTGCTACTAACCACAGCAACCCCATGTTTAGGACTCTTTTGACTTGCTAACATTCACTAATACCTCTGGACAGACATTTAACTCTCGCAGGTTGGACTACAATAATGGAAATTCCCATAATGCACATACGATGTATTGTGAGATCTTCATGATTTCCTATTTCTGTATCCCCCATGGAAGGTTACAAACAACACACACTTCTATACCCTTTAAACAAACACAAAAGAACACAGCATGATGAATGCATGTGCAAGTCAAACGCAGGGCATAGGCTCTAATGAGGAGCCCATCTCATGTATCTCCCATCTACTGGAATAGAAAGTGTTTCTTTCAAAGATCTGTAATTACCATTCCATGAGCGTAGTGAAAAGCCCCATAATCCTTTGGGAGAGACGGTGTAGCTGAGATAAAAATCCACTTATTAAGGTTTGGGTGATGGTTCTGTCAGCAGGGGATGAAGGGACGAGAGAAAAGGAGGGAATGAAGGAAATGAGGGCTGAGAGTCTTAATTTCTGCATCATTTCGTACATCTTCCTGCTTTAGTGCATGTAAAGAAAGTGTGATGGTTTGAGTGTAACCTTTTTCATATGCAAATTATATTTATCCTACAAACAGCGACAAAATGGGGGGGGAGTTAGGAGTTCTATAACAGCAGACACACACTCCCGCTGTGCACCTTTTCTAGGTTGCTCCTGCCTTGTATTGTCAAGGGAACAGAATGAGTGACCCAGTTGTGAGGAAGCCCATTTTCCTGCTTCCACAGCAGAGAGTCACACCGGTCACCTCTTGAGACCGGAAGGAGCGCTGTGATTGGCTAATGTAAGCTCACCTGCAATATGTCCTCTACTGTTACAGTGACATGTAAAGACCAAGGCTCATAAATCAGAGTAAGTGAGAGGAGGAGGAGGAGGAGAGAGAGAGAGAGAGAGAGAGAGAGAGAGAGAGAGAAAGGGAAAAGAAATGAAGATGAAGGAACAAAGGAAAAAGATAAAGAGCTGGCTCTGCGGTTAAGCAGGACAGCAGATATTTCTCAGTCGCAATGCTAACACAACACGTTCAATGACAGTCATAATTTATGCATTATAGTTTCAAGGAACACAAATCAGCTGAATAAAGGAGGTCTTGCATATTTAGAGTTGCGTAACTGTAAAGTTGAATGTTCAAAGTTGCATAAATTCAGGGGATAAAGCAATGAATTGCGCTTGTGTAAAAAACGCATCCTCGTGCAGCCTCTTTTATTCCATGTTTAAATGACAGGTGTCAGATTAAAAAAAAAAGAAAAAAAAAAAACGAGTGTAAAATGTTGACACGTTTAAATTTACTCAAACTTTCTTACGCCCGGTTCTGCTTTCAACTACGGCCCTGAAACAGTCTGAACCATCATCCTCACACACAAAGACATTTTGAAGACTAATTAAAACAATGGAAGTTTGGAGTTGCCGAAAGAATATGAATAACCTTTCGCCACACTATTTAATTAAAGATCAACTTTGGTTTTAATTAAACGTTTGAAAGAGAATGTTCACAGTCTGTTACACAGAGTAATTAATGTAGAATCAAGGAGTTCCTATCTGGCTGAAAGGAGTGGCGCCTCAGCATGTCTGATTCTAATCATTCCCTCAACATCTTACACATTTAGCGCTTCCGCAGGCTTAAGAACATGTTGACAAACTCTATCACGCGCACACACACAGTTGATTGGACATCGCCTGCGCGTGGTTCAGATCAAACCGGATTGATTAAACTGAACAGAAGTATCTCTTGAACATGAGGCCTGGGCTTGGTAAGGCTGACTGCTCACTGAATAAAGTAATAAACTTAGAAGACATTACAAGACATTACTGGGTACAAGCAAAATAGAGAAATTTAGGTTCTAAACCAGTTTGGACAAGATGTAGCCCTTATGCAGCTGGCAAACGTGACCAGGAGGAGTGATTATGGTGGAGAATTGTGGGAAATTACAATTCCGATAGTGATTTGTGGATTTTATGCAGTTGCTTATGCAATGCGCTATGCTTGATCCTCCATTTACAACATGCTGAATAATCTATGTAAAATCAACCTTGATTTTTAACTACTTAAAGGTAGAGTTCACCCAAAAATGGAAATTCTGGCATCTTTTATTTTCTGGGACTTGAGGATGAGGGTTTTGACATTCTGTATGTCTCAGTGTTTTTGTCTGTAGAATGAAAGTCAATGGGGTCAAATGTTGTTTTGGACCCATTGACATTTATTCAAATATCTTCTTTTACATTCCGCAGAAGTAAGTCATACAGGTTGGGAACAACATACTATTTCAAATACGGTATTTCATTTTGCAGAAAAAAAAATTAGATGCTAAGTAAACATTTAATGCTTCTTCACCTTCCAAAATTCATCATCATTTAGCATCACACCGAGTACAACTAACACTAATAGGCTCCATTAATCCAATTACACAACTGCTTCTGATGGTCCATGACAGTTTGAATCCCTGTAAGAGTTCAGAGGCTGCTGAAGAAGAGAGAGTTGGTTTCTAGCAGACAGATGTCCATTAGTTCAGAGAGGCTCTGGTAGCCGAAGCTGCCATTCGAAGGCGGGCATCTCCTCCAGGGCGTTTAGGTAGTTTTACGGCAGTCTTAATGGTCTGTTTACTGCTGTTTAAAAGGAGATGTCTGGCTCATAATGCTTCAATAAGACTTCTCATAAAATACTAGAGGCTTCTGGACATTCAGGGTGGACCCAGACATGCTAATTATGGTGGGAGTAGAGAGCAGAAAGAGGGACAGTCATAGTGTTTGGAGGACAGATTTGACAGAATATTTGAATACACAGAGATGAGCAAACCAACGGGTATCTGAATAAAAGGTAATACTAATATAATTTTTCAGTAGTGTGACAATCATTTGTCTTCAAAATAGTGTAGCTTTCCCTTTCCCTTAATTTTTTTCCAAGAAGTAGTAGTATAGCATGCAATAGTGGGAAAGGCAATAATCAAACACGTCTAAATAAATCAATGACCGACTCATCTGAGCTTGTTTCACAGCAAAATATTAATCTAAATGCAAAATTAACCATGTTTACATTTATAAATTTTCCTTAAGTTTTATTAATTGTATTAGTCTAAATTTAGTATTTAATTTGCAGTTTGCCATAACTAATAAGCTACAATTAATTTATATAGTATAATATAGTATAAATTTAGTTTTTAATTTCTATTTAGTATTTTTTTTTTTTTTTTTAAATAAAACCAGTTGAGAACCTCTGGTGAAGTAAATTAAACTAGTAAACTACTAAAGTTAAGCTACAGTTTCAATGCAACCTCATCCACACATCCCACAATGGCTGTTTTTCACACACAAATGCAAAAAATAACCCTTTCCACAGACACTATGCAGCCCAGCTAAAATAGACATGGTAATCTAAGCCCCGCATATCTTAAACTGGCACTGAATGGTAGAGCGAAGCCCGTATCCTCCATTACTGCAGTATGATTACAGAGCTCTGGCATTCGCTTCACCTCGAGATGAATAACCCTCCTCATGAATGAGCATAGTCAAGAATATTCTCTTTCTCTCTCTCTCTCTCTCTTTCTCGCTCTTTTGGTGTCTCTGTCAGCTTTGATTTCTCACTTCCTTTCAGAAAATATCCAAGAATTTCACAAACGTGGAACTGTGGCTAATATATGCCGAATTTAAAACGGTCAGGGAAAAATGTATTTGTTGTACCCAAAATTCCAACAACAGAAAGGCTTGAGCGTGAATTATTTGTAGTTACAAGACAGAAAACCATTATAATTTATTAGTATTAATAATAAAGACAAGCACACTGAATAATACAATGACTACAAGTCCCATGATGCTCTGCTCCATCTACGCTGTGTGTAATCAGTGATGTAACAGAAGAAACCATGTGCTCTGTCACCCTGCTGAGCTGCAAACAGGCCTTATCAATTATAGAGGACAAGGAGGAGAGGTAGACCAAACAAAGCTCCACTAAAAATAGACACATATCAAATGCATGACATGTCATGGCTATTTTTAGACCCAATGTGTTCATGCAGTACAGTAGCTCAAACCTTCCTCTCACTGATACAGATCTAATACACATCCCTATGACAAGATCACACTCTACACAGGTACACAAACATGGATGTGAATGCTGATGTATTGCATGTTTGAGGTGGCATAAGCTACCGTTCAAAAGTTTATGGTCAATTATGGTCAGTTTTTTAAGAAATTAATACTTTTATTTAGCAAGGATGCATTAAAAGTACAGTAAACATTTATAATTTTACAAAACATGTAACACTGAAGACTGGAGTAATGGCTGCTGAAAATTCAGCTTTGACATCACAGGAATAAATTACATTTTGAAATATTAAATTAGAAAACAATATTACAGTTTTTACTGTATGTTGGATCAGATAAATGCAGCTTTGGTGAGCATAAGAGACTTCTTTCAAAAGCATTACCGATCCCAAACTTTTTGAGCAGTAGCATACATACTTTTTTCAGCACTCAGGGGGATGATAAAGCTGTTTATATGAAGCTATTCAGATGTAAAATTATATATAGAAGATCAAGAAAGCCCCACAATCCTGTGCATTTCAGCAGTTAACTCAAGAAACAAATGACATTCGACAGAGTGGTTGAAAGTAAATTCGATTTATATAAACATCACTTTTCAATTCAATTTTTAGAGGGAAATAAGCACTGCAGTAATTAAATATTAATTTGCTCATCTCTAAAACTCACTTGAATTTGTTCTAGATCATTAGACATGGCGTTATGATGCCATGAAAGCTTTGGAAAGGCTTTCTGTGAAGTCACTGACTGTTGTTTCACAGAATGAAAAGGTGAGCCTGCATCCTCCTATTTAGCTTCATTCCCCATGTGCCTTCCCTTCTTTTCTGAGGCTGCAGGTGAATAACAAGCCCAGTAGAGGAGGTTGGTATGTCTGCGCGCGTGTAAGTCTGACCCCAGATACACTAACAGGCCAGCAAGTTGTCGGCAGTGTGGATCTTAGACCGCTCCCAGGTCATTATTGCGCCTCACTTCTCATTTGCCATTTGCAGGCTTTACCCACAAAACAACCGCAGCAAAAGGTTTCCAGCTCTGCCTCAGAACAGACCAACTGCAGCTAAACTTGCCTCGAAAACTGCACAAACAAGTCATTAAAACTGAAACAGACACACGCAAAGAGAGAGAGAGAGGCAACAAGCCAGACAGGAAGGGCTTTATCAACACGTTATAGTGTGGACACTGAAACCACTATTATAGGACAACTATTTTGAGATATGCTATTTTTTTAACTATATTTTTACATTTACTGAATGTAACAGTGATGCTTGCTTTACCAAACACCCCAAAATACTGAGATATAATTTTCCTATGATCGTGTGAATGTGATAAATTGGTGCAAAGCAGATTGAGATATATATATATATATATATATATATATATATATATATATTAGTCTGTTTAATCTCAGCCAGTCTGATAGATGTCTATTGTGTTCGATCATTAGATTGGGTTGCTGTCACACGACAGGAAATGGTTCTTTTCTCTCCGATAAGTGAAGCTACTGCAACATGCCACAACACATGGCAGGCGAGAGAGAGAGAGAGAGAGAGAGAGAGAGAGAGAGAGAGCAGCCTGGCTGCCATGGCAACCCTCCCATAGATTCATAAGCATGGGAAGAGGCCTAAGTTTTGCTGTCATCACAGACATATTCAGGACACACACATATTGAAGTGTCTCTTACAAATGAGTTGTGTACTTTCACACTGGGTGTTTCTCTATAGGGCTGCTCTGTTTCTCTGCAGAAAGGCCCGACTCGAAACCACTGTGTTTTCCTCTGGGGTTTGGCATAAGCAGCTGCAGAGAGAGTGATAAAACTGTTGTATACACGGACACACACACACACACACGCTCAACATGCCCATATTCACATGTGCACTCAGACACACACACACACACACACACACACACACACACTCAGTTTCCCCTGCATCTAAAGCACGCTGTCCTGCAGCATATTTCATCATTAATTTTCAACACTTAATCCTCTGCTCCAGTGGCTCCAGCTCTCTCACATCATTTCAATAATCTACATTTGTGGTGAGCGTCCAAACAAACACACACATCCACGAAGGCGAGCCAACCCACCAGGTTTGGGCACACAAAGTAGGGATGGGTCACAGTGGTAAACTAGTTGACTAGTCATCCAACAACAATTTATATTTACATATTTTATACATTCATAAATGCATATTCAATAAAAAACAAATTATAATAATAATATTAATTTGCTATTTATTTGTTTGTTTTTTAATAGTTTATTCATTTATGCATTCACTCATTCTAACATAAGTAGACTGACACATCCCTAATACACTAATGTATGTAGTTGATCCGTATGGAAGCTTGTTTCTGCCACTAAATAAAAAAAAAGGTAATTGCGACTTTTTCTCTCACAATTCTGACTTTTTTTCTCGCAATTGCGAATTTATATCTCACAATTCTGACTTTTTTTTCTCAGAATTGCGAGATTTAAACTCTCAATTGCGAGTTATAAAGTCAGAATTGCACAATATAAAGTCAGAATTGCAAGATATGAAGTCGCAATTCTGACTTTTTTTCTCAGAATTGCGAGATAACCTCACATTTGCGAGTTATAAAGTAAGAATTGCATGATATAAACTCGCAATTGCGTCATATAGTCAGAATTGCGACTTTTCTCAGAATTGCGAGTTTATATCTCACAATTCTGACTTTATATCTCGCAATTCTGACTTTCTATTATGCAATTCTGACTTTATAACTCGCAATTCTGACATTATATCATGTAATTCTGACTTTATAACTCACAATTCTGACTTTATAACTCACAATTGTGAGTTAATATCCCACAATTCTGAGAAAAAAAGTCAGAATTGTGAGATATAAACTCACAATTGCGAGAAAAAAAGTCAGAATTGTGAGATAAAAAGTCACAATTACCTTTGTATTTTTTATTTCAATGGTCGGAAACAAGCTTCCATAGATTCACCAATGTGCATGCTCACAAATCAGTAAAACAGGAAGGACTGGAATACGGGCAGTCACATCTAAAGGATAACGTGACCTTTTCCTCAACACCTTCTACCATTCATAGACAAATTGAAGCCTTTTCCGCCAACCATCACCATCGACAACCGGCAATCGGAGCCGTCATCCTGAAACAACCCGTCTCCACGGTCTGAACAATTTTACAGTGTCTGAATCGCGCCCTTTGAACTGTGCATCTCCTCAGTGGCGTCTCCAAGGGCCAAAGAATTCACTTCAGTGCACACCTCATGGCTAAATGCACAGAACCTCATCAGATAACACACACACTTCGACCCATCTACACACAAGCACACACTTTCCCCTCTGTCCTTCACACAGGGCGCTGTCAGCCAGACTTCCTGTGCCAGGTCTGCTTCAAGGTTAGCTGCTCATTGTATTGAGTGAGTGGCTGAGGTTCTCTCAGTGGCGAGCAGGCCTACTGGATGCATTATCACCTCGGTGGGGGGGCTTATCCGGCCCTCCTGGTCAGCGTGTACCCCGCCAGTGAAACGGGCTGCCATGAATGCTTCACGCAAAAGGATTAAAAGACCGTCGACTTCACCCTTGGCTCAAAACAGATTCACTGACCGCAATTAATAGGTTTAATTTCACCCTTTTTGACATAGCTACTGGCCAAAGGAGAGGATTGAGGCCTTGGCCATATGGTCTATTTATTATACGTAAACACTGAAAGGCATCATGATGGGTTTTTGAAAGGATAATGTAGATGCCTACTACAGGGAACTAAAGAGATTGGAGAGATTTAAGCCAACATGTAAAATCATATTATTGATTTTGCCTTCATACCCTCCTTGCATGATCTTAAGAATTTGGATTCTGTTGAATTTTTGCAGAATAAAATAAACATGTTGGCTGACTTCAACTTCCTGACTAACACAGTGAACTTTGTAGTACTAGAGCAACAAAATGAATGACATAGGAAAAGGATAAGCATAATATATATACGTCACTGCTGGAAAAATTGGCTTTCAATAAAACTTGTCTTCCCTTTTTCCAAATATGTAGGAAAACTTCAATACCCATAATGCACCGGGCATGTTGCCGTCCAAAGCCACTTCCACCAGTCTGCTATGGATACGCTTTACCAGAATCAAATACTGCCTTGCTTTAGTAGGAAATACCTTGTGGCAAACTTTTAATCAGAATGGTGTCGACTTGTATTGTTCCCTGGTGCAAGAATTTAAAGAGTAAATGTTTAGTGGGAGTGAGTTACTTTTGGTTTCCAGTGAAGGATCCAGCGCGTTTTAGGCAGTGCCTAAAGGCAAAGAATGGTAAATATGGAGAGAATGCCACAATGGAAAATCTGAAAATCTTGAAATCAACATTTCAAACTGGATGTCAAAAGTCTTTTGCGTCATCCGGCAGACTTTTGCTGACAAATAAACATGAATTTCTTGGCCTATAGGTAACATGGGGAATGAGTAAATATTGTTAATTTACATACTACCGACATTGTAACAATACAAAGCGGGTTGAAAATTGTCTATGTTGCACTTTAAATACTATTATTTCATAATTAATTTTTATAATAATAATATAAAATATATTATAAAATATTTTTATTATATAAATACATTAAATAAATATAAAGCATAAATTCCTTTATTTTGTTGCACTAGATAAAAGAAAAGTGCATATAAAATTTCATACAAATTTGTGAAAAGAGAGACATAAGGAGAGAGGAATGGATAGATGATTGGACGAATGTAGAACAAGGGAGCAAGAGGGGACAAAAAGGTTCCAAAGTCCCAAAACCACATCTGGTCTGGGGGTCCGCCGCAGTGCCAGGGGTGCTGAACAACTGCTGCAGCAAACACAGCAGTTTCGTGTTTTCAGCTCTGTGCTTTTTATGCTGACGGCCGAGTGTGTGCGCACATTATAAAAACGTGTCTGTGTGATATTCTCTGGTGGGTTTAGAAGTTGTTTACTGCTTCTCTCTGGGGTTTGGCTACAGCTCTGTCTTTTAACATGGTGAGACACAGAACATTCTGCCATTGCACCTCCTCTCAGAGTCAATCACACAGACAACGCTAACTACAGTTGGAGAACCACAGCCATGCTGAATGCTGTAAGCCTTGGATTATCCTGTTTAAATTTAAAATAAATACCTGGTGGAAATTCTGCTGTCGTGTTCAGCCTAAGTAATCCTAATACCAACATTTACATTCATAAAAAAAAAAAAACTGCATTAAATGGAAATGAACCAAAATCACAGCAACACAAAGAAGAAACATCTCATTTTGATTTCATGGGTTCTTTTTTCCCCAGCTTCCCATACAACTCTCACATAAACGACCAAAGTCGCTCCAGATAATATTTACTTTTCATGATGAGCTCGTCTTCAGCTAGTAAACAATTTACTGAGTGTGACGTGCTGGCGGACTATAAATCACCATGCAAAAGGGACGGTAATAAACTCATTTTCATTGATTAATGACTGCCAGCGAGGACTATTTTCTTGTTTTGTCTAAAAGGCAACAGTGACATCATTGGCTGTTTTCCCGCAGAGATCTGCAATCACCGAAATGGCAACTAAAAGGTTTCTGTGTGTTTGTGTGTGTGTGCATGGTTATGTTTGTCCGTCTGCCTGAAAGAGAAAGTCACTGTGTTGTCTGTCTGTTCCTTGGAGATTTGTTTGGCTTGTTCGTATCTGCAATTTGGTGTCTGTCATTTCGTCAATCATAGTCTCTAACAAAACAAGTCAGTCATTTTTTTAATGGAATGTCACACAGAAAACATCCTTATTACCTGCAAGATATCACAGAGTTAGTTGTCTTGAAGTATGAGTGCTCCATCTCTATAATTACAACAGTCTCAACGGTATATTTGAGGGTGGAGATTGAAAAAAGGAGTGTAATTAAGTGGCTAAAAGCCCATTCACACCAAGGACGCTAACTAACAATAACCATAAAGTTTTAGTAATCGTTCTAATTTAATGAGAATAGGGAAGTCCACACCACAACTATAATGATAATAACACAGAGGAACAATATTGTTGGAATCATTTTCAGAACGATCTTTTCCAGCTAATGAATGATAAAAACATTACGTTTACATGGACAGCAATAATCTAATTATTGACCTTTATTCTTACTAATACAATATTCTGATTAAGGTGTTTACATGAGTTGCTTTTAGAATATTCCTTTCATGTTCCCGTTTTAAATGTTATAGAACATAGATCGCTTAATGGCAAACGTCATTACATCCCCATGCAACGCCGTCCAACATTCCCTCCAGAATTTCAAGTATCAACATACAGTTCGTCTTCGTTATGGTACCATATACCGTTTTGGATGTTTAATTTTTAATTTTATAAAAGCTTCAAGTGCAGTTAATTATTTGTCATGCTTTATGTGCAAATAGACAACGGTGGATACAAATTCTCCAGCAACAGGCCTTCTCTGTACTTTCATTCGGCAACATTTCATTCATGCCACTGCGACAAACTCGGAGGTACTGGATGAGAGATGAGAAGAGGTGAGAGGAATTTGATTTGTGCCTTCTTGCTTGAAGCTATGCTCTCTTGTTTGCCGTCAAACAGCTGATTACTGCCGTGTGTCTATGTGTCCTACTGCAAAATCCGGCGAAAACTCCCACACAACGTTAATAGTGTGATTAAGGTGTGTACATGTCTATAATGCACTTCGATAATGCGACTAAAATAGGAATACTCCACTTCTCTTAATTCGATTTGTGTTCACTTTGAGTATGACTTCAGCCAGATTCAGGTAATCAAAAATCACTGTTTACATGGTAGTTTTTTAATCAGAGTATTGTCTTAATCTTGTTAATATTGTAAACGTACTGATTGACAGCCAATCGGAATCCACCAGACATTATAGAGCTCAAGCATTTAAAGTGGCAGAGAGCATAACTGCAGCACATGCTTATAATAAAGCGAATGTTACCGCGCCTTGGTGTGGAAGCTAATATAGTTATTGGTATAGTTAATGTTCTTGGTGTGAACAAGTAAGTCTGGCATAAGCTCCAGAACTACTAACATTGCTTACAGCACCAAAACAGCTCTTCTTCTTCCTTCTGCAGGGATGATTTTTTTGGGGGAAAGGACTAGTCTGTTATGCCACGGATTTTCATCCACAGCCAGACCCAACTACAAAACACACCACCATAATAACAAGAATGCGTCGAATTGGAATCCTGCCTTTTGGCAAAGATTTGCCTGTCTGTAACGTCAACACCCTGGAGGTTTAGCACTTGAGAAAAAGAGAAAAATGATACTCTCATTCTCTCTCTTCCTCTCTGTCTGTCTTACCCTTCTTCTGCTGTCGTGCTCTCTCTCTCTATTTTAATGTTATTTTCTGCTCTGTGCAGTGTCTGGCTGGCCCTTGGATTCGTCTCAGACACGGCTCCTCTGAGGCACAGTCGGAGAAGAGGGTACCGGGCCGAAAGCCCCTGCACCGCATCATCCAATTACCCCCGACAGCCTCTGCCTGTGCAGGGATTCCCATGGCCCTCTCTGCTTGCCTCTCATTGCGCCGCTTACCAACCGTTCCTCTCTACACACGTCAGACACAACAGCAGAAGATTGCCGAGCATGACCACGTTTGCAAAACTCACTGCATCTAACGTTCTTACAGAACAGATGTAGTTGACCACGCTCTGATCTTCTCATGTGTCATAAAATGCCCACTGTCAGCAATTACTACACAAGACTTGCTCCATATCTGAAGCTTACAACAATAGTCCTTGGTTTCTCACGCTCCTGCAAAAGAAACAAAAGTCCTACCTTTTTCAGACGACCCCCTTTGGTCCCCACAAAAGCCAAAGAGTGGTTCTTGTACACGTAGGCGATAACGGAAGTCATTTTGTCATTGGATTCGGAGAAGAGTGGAATTCCGCGTACCATCTCCGAGACACCAAGTGGGGCGTTCATATCCAGACCACAGAAGTTGTCATCGATGGTGAGAAGCTAGAAAGGAGAACAAAGAATGTTTAATTCAACTTATTAGAGTAGTGTGCAAGCTAAATCACTAACCGCCTCTAAAAATAATTTTAAAATAACAAGATGAAAAATCTAAAACTAGTCGACCATACTAAATTAACTTATTGACTCATTTTAGTTTAGAGCAGTGTGATGAAGAAACAATGGCCTATTATCTTTAGCAAGGATGTGGAAAACACTACAAATGTGGGAGAAAAAGCATATATGTTTCTTTAGACTAGTTTGTCACAATATACGTTTACTGGACCATTTGCGAGGCAGCTTCACAGCAGATTCATCATTGTCACTATTTAGCATCAATTCAGCCAGTCATATCTAAAATGGGTTGTGAGGTTTATCTGATATAAGACCAAGTGCATTTATCATTTCAGGTGGAAAAGCATCTTAAAAAACATCTTTTAAATATGGCTTTTCAGGTGATGCCGTGTGACATGTAACATATGGCTGGGAAAGTTACCAGTGTCAGCCAGAATGGAGTGATTTACAGCTTCTGATATAGAAATAATAATTTGGTAATGCTTCCATATTTCAGTCTGCTGAGAGGGCTTTGGAAACAACGGCATCCATTGAAACAGCTGCACAGACCTCAGGATAAAATGTCAAACAAATCGAAAGCATGATTAATGATGCCCAGGACTTTGACTCATTGAGGGCATGAAACCATAACACTTCTCAAGCGCTGCCAAATATTATATGCTCACGGCATTTAATTCATTCATGAGTGTCTCCTCAGGCTCTGATAAGGCCTGCTGAGAAAAAAAGTTTGAATGTTAATTTAAACTGATTTTTTATATTATCCAAATTGATTCATTTTTAATATACATATTAAAAAGAAAAAACAAGCAACATTTTTTTCTGTAAACATATTATGCAACATTAAGGAAAAAAGTGGGTTTGAAAAAAAGACCAAATTTGTTTATTCTTAATACATATATGTAAGGGAAAATCCATGGCTAGCTGCACATTTACCGATTTTAGATTCAAATAACTATCAGATTAAAATCGTTTAATGCACAGCTAGCCATTGATTATCTCGCTTATACCATGGTCATATGCCAGCATTGACAACTTAAAGCTGTTATTAATGTTTGCAGCACATTTCACTAAAAGGATAAAAATGATGGTTATTTTCATCAGTTACGGCTCGTTACATGTAGCATTCTGCCCGCTTTGAATCAGACACAGAGATAAAGTAGTGTGTAAGATTACATTTATTTGAAGAATGAATTATAGCAATTATTTGATGTAATTATCGAGAGAGAGAGAGAGAGAGAGAGAGAAATATAAATAAACCTATTTTGACATGAAAAACAACATAAAAACCTGAAAACTTCAATATCTCATATAAATACATAAATTACAAAAAACTCCCACTGTTTGGGTGTTTGTGTCATCTTGTACAAAAGTTTGACCTACATGATGTCAGGCACTTTAAAAGGTCTAATTTTGTTCTAAAAGCATGGCCCACAATTATCCATCACTGGGAAGCAGCATAACAGGTGCCTCAAACTGCTTTATTAGCATTAATATTTCAGTTTTTAATGGCATATTCTCTCAGTCAGAGCATGAAACAAGAGACAGCTTGAGCTGTGTTTTGGCCCCAGGCACCAACCCAAAGCACAGTCCCAAGTGACAAAAAAGGGTGAAGGGCAATCCTGAGTGATGCCCAGGTTGGGAAAGGAAGCATCTGGATGTACATTATCACTCAATAAGACTCTTTGTGTATGAACTGAAATAATGTACATACTCCCTTGATGAGAGTTCAATTATATCTGAAGCAGTGTTTATCTTAATAACAACGGCCCCCGGCTAATGATATTTAAAAATCCATTGCAGGCCAGGGGACAAATCTGTAGTGTAGCAGCAGATCGGACCAACCTCGGAGAGACCCGATCAATCAAGTGACTGGATGGGTCTTTACATGCAATATAGCAAATGTCTATTTGTCAGCGGTCAGGAGATACAAGACCCTTCATTAAGCAAATGGAAGACAGGGGCTGCCTCTCTAAAATGGCGGATTATGAGTGATCGGCCGAATCGATATCGAACACCGCACTCAATTCTC